>NW_026067895.1:19650051-19668432 GCF_014885135.2 Alexandromys fortis | reverse complement strand
ATATGCTCTCCCCCACCTCCTCTATTCAAAGAATTCCAAAGGCTTCCCCATTAACCACAGGGGAATCGTCCAAACTTCTCCAGCCCCCAAGCATTCTTGCCTCCCACAAATCCCCAGCATGCTTCCACTGGGCTTGTTTTATTGCTCCCTACTTTTCCTCTTTAAGGCTTGCTCATGCTATTTTCCCCATGTTTACTTTGCATATTTTCTTTTGCTCATCCAGATCCTATCATTCCTTGAATGGTCAGCCAGCTTAAACAATTACCTCTACATCAAGGCCTTTCTTCACAGTTCTGCGCACAATGATCTCCTACATTACAAACTGTTTCTGTAGCTTATTGTAAGGTTTACATACTGACTTGCTCTTTATCCATTAGCCTCGAATCACCTGAGGCAGCACCTTGTAGGCTAGCTTTGACTGTGTCTTCTACAGCATTTAGTAAAGCTAAGCATAGAATGTTCAGTGATTGGTAGTTCTAACTTGGTCCAGAGACAGAGAAAACAAACTTTCCCTCATTGTCCTCTATAAACACCTTGTGTTTTCCCTCAAACTCTTCTCCTACCTATCTGACACAGTCCCTAGTCTATGGGCAAACTGAAAATCTAAACTAGGGATGGAGTTGTAACTCAGTGGTAGAATGTATGTGCACAAAGTCCCGAGTGTTTGATCCTCAGCAAAACATACACACACATTCACACACACATGAGGGGGGATATAAAATTTAGTAGCTTTCTTGCAAGAGTCCATTTTATTCCTTGGTATATCCCATTCCATGGAGACAAGACTGTCTCTTCCCTGTCCAGTTCATTAATTATTAAAGCAATCAAACTTGTCCCAACTTGCTTGAGTTAATTCTGCCTCTCTGAGTATTTTCTCCTGTTTTAACCACGTTTTTCTACTATTTGTATTAATCAGTAATGAATTTATAATATGCGCCCCCACTTGAGTCTGTCGATCAGTGTTTCCATCAGCAGCTCTTCACATGCACACACCACTTCAAATTCTTGACTAGCTCAGCTCTGGCCTTGCACCGTCTACAGCACGAGGCCAACTCTCAATGGCTGCCAGTGCTCTGAGGGCTCGATCTGGGGCTTCCTGGGCTTCTCTCACGAGCTACTGTAACAGTCATTCCTTTCAGCATCCCCACCCCAGCATCTGTCATACAGCCACATTAGCAGCTGTTCCTAAGTAGACTTGGGATGAGGGTGTAGTTTGAAAACAGATTCTCATAGATCTTTTAATTCAGTGTATGCAGAATCAGTTTCCACTCTTAGTTATACAAAGGAGTTAAAAGAAAAATACAATGTCTCCATTCCATTCTCTGAAATTCTGATTTACAGAGCTTCTAATGTTTCCCAGGTGACTTTACTGTGGTTTCATCAAAGGCTGGAAACCCGTGTGGGTTGGGAGTCAGGACCTCAACACGCTACCAAAATAACTCGATGGTTGGTCTAGTTTGAGTCCTGTGCCAGGGATCTTCTGAATGGAACTGCATTTGGCAATGAGGTAATGCCAGGATTTATCAGTTTCTAGCATTCTCTCTCCCATCCTAGAAGGAGAATCGCTAAACCTTCGAAATATAGCTTAAACTTTTCAGCTTCTTAAGGATCAGCATGACCTGGCCTCTTCTTTATTTTGGACAGCTGTCATCCTTGCCTGTTTCCACACCGTCATAACCACGGCACACCAATCTTCTGAAAGAGCCACGACTACAGGGTCACTTGAACTGAAACACACGCTCCATTTGGAAAGACGGAGCTATTAATTTGGGGTGAAGGAAGAAGCACTAAAATGTCACCCAAAGTAACTGATGTCAACATAGGTTACTAAAGAAACCTTGAGTTCTGCTTAACCTGTGAGGAGTCTGAAAACAACCTAAGAGGCAATAAACTGTCTTTCCCTGTCCACCATATTTCATCAAGCCTTCCCCACTCCACTGGTGAATTCAGTCATCCCAGTTGCTGGCTTCTCCTGATCTACAGAGGTCAGCATATTTTTATTTAGGCCCTTTATTGTGATGCCTCAAAATTTTTAGCTCTGAAAACACCCTTGGCAAATACACAGTACACAGATTGTTCCCTTAAAGTACCATTTAAAACTCCGACAGCAGTGCCAGAGCCGAAAGATGAAAACCCTTCAGAGCACAGAAGAAGCTGCCTTCCTAGACCAAACTGTTCTCTCCCCCACTGCTTACTTAAGGTTTAAAATATCCTTAAACTATAGACTTTTTGACTAGTCCACAATCCTGAAATAAATGTCTTTGCAATTCATTTGGTGGGAAAAAACATGACTCTGACTTGAAATGGCAGGAGGCAAGTAAGTTTTTTAACCTTATTCTATTAGTATAATCAGACAACAAATTTTCTACAGTTTTACACATGATTGATTTTGGGAAACTGGCTGGGACTTCACTGTAGGCATTCCGTGTACTATATGTACTTAATAACCTTCTTAAAATCTGAAAAACTTGAAATCACAAAGACCTATGGGCTTCAGATATTACACGTTAGGCTTACATCCACACTGAATCAACTTCTGTGATTTTTTCTATTACAAACCTTCCTTTCAGTTATACTGGTATAAATACAGATTTGGGGAAGGGTACGTGACTTTAGAAACTAAAGTCATTCATATAACTGCTTCTAAAAGCAGATAGGTTCCCCAAGTCCTTAATAACCACCTTAGGAAAAAACCCGCTGGGAGGCTGGGGAGGTGGCTCAGCAGGTAAAATCACTTGCCTCTAGGTGTGGGGATCTGAGGTCACATCCTCAGAACCCGTGTAAAGATGGGCTCAGTGACGTGCGTCTGCCATTCCAATGCTTGTACACATCAGTATCCTGCCAACCTGGCTTATGAAGATTCGGAAACAAGACATCTTGTCTTAAATAAGTTCCAAGATGAGGACCGACACCAGAGGTTCCCCTGACCTCTGCGCTGCACACCCACACTCAGACACTTCCGTACACCAGACACAGGCATGGAGAGAGAGAGAGAGAGAGAGAGAGAGAGAGAGAGAGAGAGAGAGAGAGAGAGAGAGAGAGAGAGAGAACACTGGCGTTAAGAAATCCTACATAATAAGCTCTGAAAACCCAGGGCACAAGCAGCCGGAACCGGGACTGCAATTTGAATGACAACTTGCTTCGAAGCGTTTCCCAAGGTAATCCCTAAACCACAGCCGCAATTAACCAATCAGCTGGAGCTACGCTTTTAGATAATGTCACTGCTGTTCACGGTTTGCTGCATTGACTTAGGGTAAAAGAATTGTCTTTGCCAGTTCTCAGTTATTACAGGCTTTAGACATTTTTCAGAAACCTACCAAATCATAATTCCAATACTAATACTTCATAAAGAGGAGTGAGCTATTTTAGTGAGTTCTTAGTCATTTTAGAGGGCGGCTTCGAGAAACTAATTGCAAGTAGAAATTTAAAAATGTATAATATCCCCTAAACTTTTTACTATTTTGTCATGTACAGATGCGTGACAAGTCATAACCTTTAAATACAGGAAAGCAAACTTACCCAAAGTATTTAAACAGTATGTCAAATAAAAATGTCAAAATCAGAGGTTAATTATAAGCAACCAGACTCACAACCATCAGTACAAACAGGGGAAAGGGATGATGTCCCATGACATCATTTGGCAGTATGTAGTTTGAAGGCTGAGAGCGCCTTCCAAATAACCATTGAAAATGCAGCTGGCAAATTACCCCTATTAAGCTTCGATCACTGAGTTTTAAAAGAGGAAAAAGCCCCTCTCCTTTAAGGCACATGTCTGTACCACATGGAAAAATAAAAGCATCAGGGATGCATCTAACCTCCCACTACCCTGACAGCAACGGAAAGGTCAGAATTAGGTGGAAACTCGCCTCGGAGTCTGTTCAATCCGAAGGGAGAAAGGACAGAAAAAGCGAAGAAGAGGGAAGCGCTGCCTCGGCGCCCCCAGGGCAGGTTTTCCATCCCGGTGGAAAGCCACCACGGCCGCCCTCCTGACATCTCTGCTCATCCGTCAGATGATGCCGACCCTTCCGACAAAGTAGGGAGCCAGACCCCAGAGAACAAGCAAACGCCCAGCGTCGGGCAGCGGACCGCACTCCCCGAGCGGGGCAGGCAGAGCTCCCAAGTGTTCGCGCTTGCCCTCGAGGCGCGCCTTCCCGGTGTCCCCTCGCCAGGCCGTCCTCACCCGCCGCCCGGGCGCCCCCCGACCCCCGCTGCACCTACCGCGGCTGCGCCGGCCGACACGATGGGCGGCAGCTTCTCGCGCTCCGGCTCTTTCCCCTTTTTCTCCTCAGAGGCGGCCGCAGCCCCGGCCGGCGGAGCTCCGGGCGAGGGATCCCGAGCCGCCTCACTCATGTCGGCCCGGGCGGCTGGGGCGCGAGGCGGCGGCGGCGACGGCCGGACTGCAGCCGGGGAGGCGCTGCTGCTGCCGCGGCCGCGAGAGGGCTCTGGGCCGCAGCTTCCAACCGCCGCCGCCACTCCGCCCCCGCCCGCCCGTCCGCTCGCGGCCCCGCGCGCGCGGTCCCGGCCCCCGCGCGCGCCTCCGGGGGCGTCCGGATGTCGGCGCGCGCGCCCGCAACTCCGCGGCTCCGCGCGCGCGCGTCCTGGACCGGCCGCCGGGCTCCGCCGCCCCCGCGCGCGCCCCGCTCGCACGCTCGGCCGCGCGCCGCGCCGCGGGTCGTCTAGGGCTCGGGCCGGGCCTGGCGTCAAGAGCGGGGACCCGCAGAGGAGGCGGTTTCGGGGGGAAGTAGGGGAGGACGCCGGGCCGCCATGTTGCTGGCGATCTGTCGCTTGAAACAGGGACCCCGGGACCGCGCGGTGGGGTCTCGTGGGAGGGTCTGGACTCGGGTGGGCGACGGGCCGGCGGAGGATCGGACACGGACATCGACCCCGGCTTTCCTTCCCCGAGAGCGGTGGGCGAGCAGGGGACCTGGGACTTGGCTGGTGGCCTTTGGCCTTTGAACGCCCCCAGGGAGCGCGCACGAAGCCTGCTCGGGGTCGCGAATGCCTCTTGACCGTCCCTGCTCTGCGGGTCCTCCAGACCCCGGGAGACTGCTTGTTTGGGCGCCTTTACGACTCAACCTTTCCCAGTTCGTCCTGCTGTGACCTCATCCTACAGGAGAAGAGCCTAGGGTCGGGAGAGGACAATGCGGCACCGTGCTCCCCTCCCACACACACATCAGGGCAGGACGGCCAGGCCACACTTTCCATTTCTGAGCCGCGGTCCCTCATGACTGCCAATCCGCCTCTCCCTTCCCGTGCCCACGCGCCTACATTTCGCTCTCTTCCCCATCCTTCGTTCCCTCTTATCCCTTGTCCCCTTCCGTTTATAAGTTACAGATGGACATACTCAAATTGCTGAGTAATCCTTAATAAACCGCGCAATAAATTATGGGTAAGAACGTTGAAATTGAATTTAAATCATGAATTGCTTTAAATCATGCTGTTAAAATATCCCCACCTCCACCACTGAAAGACGTAGACAATTTCCTTTCTCCTCGCCCCCTCCTTTTCCTTTTATCTGTCTGCTGGAATGGCAGAGACACCTGCTGATGGAGGGGCAGGCAGAGAGGAAGTATTCACTGTACCACTTACTAAAAATAGAGAATTTCTCGACATTGAGGTCTTGCGATTTTTAGTTGAGACTTCGTTATTTTATTCATGGTGAAGGTAATTTTCTAATCCAAGAATACTCAGCTCCAAATACAAGGAGCAAGAATATCTCTGAAACAAACTCAAAGGGGGATTTGGAGGATGTCATTTTATATAATTCAGAGTCGACAGAACTAAATACTAAGTTCTTCATGGCATGGGGCTGGTGTTGAAGCCCAGAATTTGCAGCAAGCAATAACGCAACTACGATAGTGCCTAATATATTTCTTTTGAAATGATAAGTTTTGCATTCATTCATGGAAGGCTTTATGGTTTTAGTATAGTTGCGGTCACCAAACATTCCCTTATTAACAAGAGGTGTGGAATAAGTATGAGAAAGCAGTCAACAAAAAGTGTTTCAGTACTGATTGTCTTTAGAGCCAAGTGATGACGTAGGCATTACTCCGTGGCATCCTTTTCCATTTCCTTTTTCTTGAGTCTTTTGTTTCCAGACCTCTTCTCTTAAGTCTCAGAAATGACCTAGGGAGAGAAACGACCATTCTTTTCTCTTAGCAGGTCAGCATGTTGAAGACTGGCAAACACTGTACCGTACAAGATGTGCTGCGCTACCGTGTCTAGACCGACAGACTAAATACTGAAGCGGTGCTGGCTTATCTTTCCTATTGTCTACAACTAAATTTAGCAGTTTACTATTAAAGTACTTGGCTGAGAAACGAGTTGGATGCCATGCCTTATGCTGCCACTTTTCATGTGTGAGACAAAATAGAAGTGTGTCTGTACATCTAGTCACACCCAACAGAACAAAAATATTGAGATGTTGGCCAAACCTGGCAAGTCAGAAATGTTCATTTCTGCTGCATCAGAGGAGAGAAGCCCGTGGGGTTGGTTATTCACCCTTTACATGGAAAAGATAAGCAATATGTTCACTTTGTTTCCGCTCCCTACTAAATAGATCCTCTCAGTTTACCTGACCTAATGTCTCTTTCTTACAAGGCCTGGGTAGGAAGTGGGAGGTAGACATGTGTGTGTTCTTGGTAAGCTAGAGGCTTGAAAGACAACTGCCGCGAAAGATGCTGTGTGCCCAGTTTGGGGCTGGGAGTCACACAGAGTTCTGGCTGTTCTGTATAAATGCATACGGAAGATGCTTTTCAGCCACACCAAGTGTGATGGTCAAGAAAAACTCATTGGCTTCAGAAGAAGTGGGGACCTTCCTAAGTCCAGATGCAACTGGACTGCATTAATCGGGTTTCCCATCGAAATTTAGAAAGGTGACCTACCTGAAAGGGAGTGGGGGAGGGGAGGGTGAAATGGGATTTTGAGGTGTAATTTCCAAAGAAGAATGTCAAAGATGGAGTTAGAAGGCAATGGAAAGTCGAACTTACAGAAAACTTCTACTTTAACCACACACAATAATAATAATGTGCTAAACAATAACAAAATTGGCTCTGGAAGAACATTTAAGAATGGTTCATAACCAGCCATTATGAAATCACCTGATCTATTTTAAATTTTCCTTCAATCTTAGTTTTAAGTTTTGTCACACTGATTTGTTCTGTGTGCCACATTGCGTATGTGGAGGTCAGAGAGATAATTTGTGGGAGTCAGTTCTATAGTGTGGGTTCCTGAGGATGCAGCTCAGGTGGCCAGGCTGAGCAGCAGGTGTCTTAATCCAGCAAGCCATCCCATCAGCCTTGCAACGTATTTTTTCCATCACTTTTTATTTTACATACTAACTACAGTTTCCCCTCCTTCTACCTACCTCCTACTCCCCCATCTACTACTCCTCATCTCCCCTTAGAACGTAAGGCCTCCCATGGGAATCAACAAAGCACAGCACATCAAGCTGAGTCAGGACCAAGCTCCTCGCCCCCTGCATCAAGGCTAAAACAAGGCATCCCACCATTGGGAATAGGTTCCAAAGAGCCAGCTCAGGAATCAGGAACAGGTCTTGGTCCCACTTCTACGGGCCTCATAAAAGACCAAGTTACAATTGTCACCCAGATCTTGTAACATCGTTTTAAAGACAGCATCTTCTTCATATTCCTGTTGAGTATTGTCCTGAAGTCATAAAGTTGGTAAATATACTTCTTTCAACCATGCTGACATACTTCCTTGGCCATAATGATTGTGACTTTTTGGAGGGGGGAAAAAAACTAATCTATTCCATTACAGAAAAAAAGTAGAACATACTGCCTATGAACATGGAGCAAATAAAGAGAAAAGATCCTGTTCCACTATAGATATTCACTAAGACTTTAGGATATCTCCCATAACTATTTCTGCTTCCACACATAAAGATACGATCCTTTTTACTTGATTTTTTAAAAAAGGAAACAAAAATTCAAAACTGTACCCAGACACTGTACTAAACCTATGCAGCCCCTGACAGCTTTAAATGGTGGAATAATAATGAGAAAAGAAAAGAATATGGAGTCGGGTGGGTAAGGAGATGGGGCGGATCTGGGGGAAGCTGGAGGATGGGGAAGAATATGGTATGAAAAAATTATAATAAAAATGTACGAAACAGCCACCGATGGCAGTAGGGAGAGGGTTAGCAATGACTCGTGGATGGAGGTCAGAAGGTGGGGGCTGGAGAGGACAAAACTGGGGAGTGGCAAAGCTGCTTTCCTAGAAGTAGAAGATGGGTTGGCCCTGGCAATGGCGTTGTTCACCTGTGAAAAAAACTTGGAATGGGTGAATTGCATGATATAGGAATATGTTTCACATGTATGGAACTGTTTAGAAAGAACACAGTCCAGCAATTCAGAGCAAAGAGAGGATGGACTTTTTAACTGTGTACAGTGCTGCATAGACCCAAGACCGAGGAAGGGAGTGGTGATACCACACTTGGCACTTTTGGACTGGATGCCCCTTACCACTGATTTTCAGTGCCCTCAGCATCTTAAATCTTACTCTTCGCCTACCTCGGGTCTTGCCTTCAGTTTCTTCCCTACTCAAATTGCCACCAGAATGACCTCTTAAAGTATGTAGAATTCTTTGCTTAAAAACACGTTACTAGCCTCTCAAAGCCCTTACAATAGCAACCCAAACCCCCTGCTCTGGCATTCACCTGAATTCTTTGCAAACAAGGATTTCCAGAATGCCCTAATTAGAGTCCTTTTTCTTTCTGCTCCCAGAACACATTGTACATATTTACTTTGCATTCACCAACTGCGTTGCGTCTTTGTTATTTGTTCCACAGTAAATTCAAGGAGAAGAGGGAAGCACCATGACTAATGACTCCTCGAGCCCTGCAGGGAGCATACTATGTGGAGTGTGCTGTTGTGGCAACTCAATACGCTCAAATTAATAAAACAAGATGTTTCTGTAATGTAAAGGGTACTGATATTGTTCCCAAAGAGGAATTAGAAAAGTACCCTGCAAGATAGGCTATGCTCATGTAGAGGATTTGGTTCTGGTATTGTTACTTTTTCATTTTAAATTTTACTTATTCATTTTGGAAACTGGGTCTTGCTGTACAGCCCAAGAACTCCCTTTGGAGACCAACATGGTCTCAAACCAAAGTCGGTTTCCCCACATCTGCCTCTCAAACCTTGAGGTAACAGATATGTGCCACCCTGGTATTAAACACCTCCATTTTAAGAACAAGACCATCAAAAGAATGTTCCATGATGCTGGGAATGGTGCATATTTTACTGTTCGATGGAGCAGCCACTAATTGTGTTTCATATATGAATGGTCATGTGTGACTGATGGGCATCATCAGAATAGCTCTTGGGTGTTATCTCAGCTACAAAAGAGCCCCTCTAAATTAGTGGACCCTTGATATAGGTGGGTCTTCTATCTATCTGTTGCTTTTATTGGTTAATTAATAAAGACAACTGCTTGGCCTGATAGGTCAGAACATAGGTGGGTGGAGTAGACAGAACAGAATGCTGGGAAGAAGGGAAGTGAGGCAGACGCTATAGCTCTCCTCTCCAAGTTGGACGCAGGTTAAGATCCTTCCTGGCAAGCCATCACCTCGTGGTGCTACATAGATTATGAAGTATGGGTTAAAGCAAGATGTTAGAATTAGCCAATAAGAGGCTGAAACTAATGGGCCAAGCAGTGTTTAAAAGAATACAATTTGTGTGTTGTTATTTTGGGTATAAAGCTAGCCATGCGGGAGCTGGGTAGGAATGCAGCTTGTTCTACAGACCCTATCTAAATAACCTCCACTCTGAGCCTTATTTTTTCAGAGTACATGCAAGCCAATCTTCACAAAATTAATGAATGCAGATGTACAGGCTCTGAGGTCAAGCCTAAGAAGCTAAATTATACTCCCTAACTTTTGGGATGTCTTTTAAGAAGCATACTGTTTCCACAGGAGTTTGAATTTATGGGTAATGCAAATTACATTTGACTGCATCTTATATTTGCCTAGGGCTATAGAGAAATGATCTAAACTGAAAAGATTAACAGCAAAAAAGTGTCAAGATGGCTATATATGTTCTCAAGTTGATTTTAAATGGCTTCTTTAGGCACTTCTAAAGGAATGTTTGTATACCTACACACACATATTACACATTACTATTAAAGGATTCTCCTCGAATATCACATGTATAATTCTCCTAATTGTCTTACTTGTCTATATTGATAACTTCTAAATTTCAGACCTAATTTTACACTTGCCTTTTTACTTGCAAGAGATAAAAACAATAATAAAATAATAAATGACACATGAGAATTATCCTGTGCAGTATATCCTATTTACAATTTTTCTGAGACAATAACTATTCTAAGTTAGCATCAAAACAAATCAAGATGGCAGTCATTTTATTCACTCATCCTCTTGTCTTGTTAGAGATGCCCAATTAAAAGTGGTTTCTTCTCTAGTCTTTCTTTTAGCTAGTGGTGACCATGTGATATGATTCTGCTGAATGAAATGTATTTTAGGGGACGTATTTGCCACTGTTTTCTGTCTGAAATGAGAATATAGTGTTTGGACATGGCACTGTGCTATTAAGCAGAAGTCTGGAACATTCCTGAAACTGTAACTGCTATAGCAGCTATGACTGCTTGTATTTGGATTTCTTGCTATTCAATTAATTCCTTACCTTGTTTAAATCCATGTTGAATGCCCCTTTCATCATTTGCGTTAAATATATTTCTGTTATTTTCAACATGTGCATGCATGTGTATGAAGACACACTTCACAAACACACATACACCCATAGACACATGCTCCACAAATTCGTATATACCACACACACACACACACACACACACACACACACACACACACACACACACACGTGTAGTGATATGTAAAGTAAAGGCTTTATGTCTGACTTTAAGTGAACTATATATGAAAATCTTTGTGTCTGGCTTTGAGTGAAGTGTTTCAGCAAAGTCTTTTTCTTTTTCTTTTTTTTTTTTTTTTNATTTATTACATCCATATATGCCCTCAGGCCAGAAGAGGGCACCAGATGGTTGTGAGCCACCATGTGGTTGCTGGGAATTGAACTCAGGACCTCTGGAAGAACAGTCAGTGCTCTTAACCTCTGAGCCATCTCTCCAGCCCAGCATACATGTTCTTACAGAGGTTCCAGGTTTGTTTCCCAGCACCCAAATGGTGGTTAATAAGTACCTGTAACTCCAGTTCAGATCTGATGTTCTCTTCTGACCTATTAGGCGCCAGGCATGCATGTGGTGCGAATACATGCGGGAAAATATTTATACACATAAATTTAAAAGGGGGCACCTCTTTGGTTCCACCCTCAGCATTAATCTTTTTTGTTGTTGTTGTTGTTGTTTTGTTTTGTTTTTCGAGACAGGGTTTCTCTGTGGCTTTGGAGCCTGTCCTGGAACTCTCTCTGTAGACCAGGCTGGTCTCGAACTCACAGAGATCCGCCAGCCTCTGCCTCCCGAGTGCTGGGATTAAAGGCGTGCGCCACCGTCGCCCGGCAGCAAAGTCTTTTTCTATGTTTGCTTTAATCAGTAGAGGCTGAGAAACTGTTTTGAGACCATTTGAACCTTGAAGATTTGTTGTCTCTCTGGAGAATCTGCACTTGGTGTTACGTGAGAGCTTGCAGCTGCCCTGATCTTGGTCCTAAGACATTCCTGAGAAACCTAGCTAGCCATAATCAAAAGGGACTGAGATGTGTGTGGGTTGTCTGCTCTCCAGGCAGTAAGAGCAAGATAACTTTGGTAGCTGGAACTTTTCTTAGCCCCAATTAACGTTGTCTACGTTTGGATAAAGTAACTGGAGTGAGGTAGCTTCTGTTTCTTTATAAAAGGGAGGCTTAGCATCTTGGTGAGCTTCTCTCGCCACTGTGGCACCTACAACAGACATCAAGCAAAACACACGCACACGTATATACATGCACACACATACATACACATACACTCTCCACATACACACATATATACACACTCCACAAACACATGGGTTTCTAAATTTTGTCTTAATTCACTCAACCATGCAGTTTAATTGAATTTTAACTGAGAGAACTTGCATCATGTGATATCTCTAATTGAAGAAAATATCTTAATCTTACTGTTAGAGCTCAGGAAATCTAACAACCTTGATAAATTGGCAAACTTCCTTCTTCAGAGTAAGAAAAGATGCCCATGGATTTAGCTCCCTGCATTGGAAACAATAAGCTGTGAACATTGCCTTTAGCTCTGTCTCTTCTAGTTTTTTAACTAGATTGCTCTTTGAGTTAGTTCCCTTGCACTTGAATGGGTGTTGCAGGGAAAACAACAACAACAACAACAAAAACAAGGAAGCATGCAAAAGGGCTTTGTGAGCTATAATGAATTTTAGTAACTGTAACTTGATGCTCGCTGCTGGATACCAGAGACTGTGCTCAGCACTTTTATTGATTGGCATCTGTTTTCTTCTCAGAAATCCACTTTAATGGGTATTGTTGTCGAACAGGACTTCTTCCATTTTATGGATGAAAGAAGGAATCATATCTGGTATACTGTTTGCTCAGAGTCATCTTTTTCCTCTCCTGGTATACTGAAGGATAATGTATTGAGGTAAGGTCGACAAACAAACATGAAGATTTAAGGTATATAACGTGATGTTTTCACACACACACACACACACACACACTTGCTGTGAAGAGACACCATCACCATGGCAACTCTTACATAGGAAAACATTTAATTGGGGCTGGTTTACAGTTTCAGAGGTTTGGGCTGTTATCATCATGCTGAGAAGCATGGCGGCATGCAGGCAGACATGGCAACTCTTACATAGGAAAACATTTAATTGGGGCTGGTTTACAGTTTCAGAGGTTTGGGCCGTTATCATCATGCTGAGAAGCATGGCGGCATGCAGGCAGACATGGTGCTGGAGAAGGAGCTGAGAGTTCTACATTTGGATCTGCAGGCAGCAGGAAGAATTTGCCACATTGGTCATAGTTTGAGCATATGAGACCTCAAAGCCCGCCTCCACAGTGATATACTTCCTCCAACAAGGCCACACCTACTCCCAAAAGGCCACACCTCCTAATAATGCCAGTCTCCAGGGGCCAAGCATCAAAACACATGAGTCTGTGTGGGCCATTCCTTTCCCCCAAACCACAATTTTAAACATATACACACCAAATACAGACACCACAGATTTAACCCAACACAAAAATAGTGGGTGACTTCATTAACCCACTCTTACCAATAGCCAGGTCATTCTAACAAATATTAACAGAGAAATGGGAATTCAATGATGTTGTTGCTCATACTGACCCAATAAACATCTACAGAACAGTCTACCCAACACTACAGAATATATATATTTTTTGATAATGCAAAGAACGGATCTTAAAATACATCATATAATAAGACATAAAGCATGTATTAACAAATATACAAAACTGGAATACTGTCTTATATTCTTTCTGATCAGAACAGAATAAAAAAGCAACAGCAAGAGAAACTACAGACACACAGAGACTCATGAAGATTAAAGAACACACTACTGGATGATGAATGGGTCATCAAATAAAGCATGAAGGAAATTTAAAATTTTTCCTGGAAATATGATAATGAAATCATAACACCCAAAATCTACGGATTCAATTATAGCAGTCTTAAGAGGGAAGCTAACATTTTTTTTAAAAATCAGATCTTAAATAAATAATAAAGTCTTTAAAGACCTTGGAAGAACAAAAACAAATCATAACCCCAAACCAGTAAACAGAAAGAAGGAATTAAAATCACGGGCAATTTTGATGAAATGAAAATTTATAATACAAAGAATCAATGAAACAAAGAATTGGTTTATTAAACAGATAAAAAGATAGGCAAACTCTTACCCAAAATAATCAAAAGGAGAGAGGGGAAAACACAAATTAATTATATTAGAGATGAAAAGAAATGTAACAGAAAACCATGGGACAGAGCTGGACCCGTTGGACTCTCCCTGGGGCTGAACGGGATAGTGAGTGTTGTGACTCAGCCCTCCCCACAGAGCACCAGGGAGAAACACACACATTGAGTCAGGAGCCTCTCAAAGCAGGAACTCATTTAATAGTATCAAGCAGGAACTTATATAGGGCTGTGAGATGATAGATAGGTAGATAGATAGATAGATAGATAGATAGATAGATAGATAGATGATTGATTGATAGATAGATGATAGATAGATAAATAGATTGATTGATTATAGATAGATGATAGATATATAGATAGATGATAGATAGATGATAGATATATGATAGATAAATAGATAGATGATAGATAGATAAATAGATAGATGATAGATATATAGATGATAGATAGATAGATGATAGATAGATGATAATCAGATAGATAGATGATAGATAGATGATTGATAGATAGATAGATTATAGATAGATGATAGATAAGTAGATAGGTGATAGATATATAGATGATAGATAGATTGATAATAGATAGATGATAATCAGATAGATAGATGATAGATGATAGATGATAGATAGATAGATAGATAGATAGATAGATAGATAGATAATCAATCTTGGAATTAACCTAACCAAAGAAGTAAAAGACCTCTAAAATGAAAATATCAAAATATTAAAGAAATAAACTGGAGAAAACACTAGAAGATAGAAAACCTTTTATGTTCATGGATTATTTCACTTAACATGATAATTTTCAGTTCCACCCATTTTTCCTGTGACAAACTTTCATTCTTCTTCATAGCTAAACAAAAGCCCACCCTGTATGCATACCATAATGTTTTATTTATTCATCTTTTGATGGAGTCCGCTGACTCCGACCCTTGATATCGCAAATGGTGCCAGAATAAACAGCGATGCTTCACCTCGTCTTCTCTGAGAGTGTGAGTTACACCTGTGTGGCCAAGGAGTGTGGGAAGAATAGTGGGCGCTGTGGAGTCTTCCTCAGATTGGTTTCTCATCATCTCACGTGCCCTTCTGCCAGGCTTTCCCTGCATTTTAGGGAAAGATGTCTCCATGTCTCATGTTAAATGTGAGCATGCTACTCAGGGTCAATCAGCGACAGTTCATCTTTTATCCACAATGATTAGTTCTGGGATGGGGGCTTGACCCACTGCAGGTTAACAAGAGGTAAGGAAGTCTTTTCAGAGAACACTGCTTTGCACGGAGAACTTGCAGGAGCAATCTCTCTCTGTCTCTCTCTCTCTCTCCCTTTCTCTCCCACCCCCACTGTCTCTCTGCCTCTGTTCCTCCCCCATTCCCTCCTGCTCTCGTATGGTGGATGTTCTGAAGGAATAAGCTCAAGGATGGCAAGCAAGGGAGAAAATAAACTGGGTTTTCTCTTGCTCTTGATGACCCGCGGAACTTGATTAATGACATTTTCTTCCTCATAAGAAGTGGCGTATGCTTCTTTATTATTATGTATAGTGAAATAACTCTTAGTTGGTATGATAACTTTGGGGGCAGTAAACTTATTGTTTTAATAAGTGTTATAGGTGACTCTGGATTGGGTGGCAGTGGGCTTAGGGCCACATTTTCAGACAGATTGCATTTTCAGAGAGCAAAGCTACTTGCTTCATTAACTTAGTTCTCCAAACTTTTAAGTAAAGTATGTAGGTTAACAAGAGTTTAACTGAATCACATTTAATGAATTGTATTTTGACAGCCTAAGTCATTTGTCTATAATACATCTGCCAAAGATAAATGCTCTTGAAACTTAAAAATCATACATTTTCTGCCTTGCCGTCATAAACGATTTCATTGCAGCAACAATGACACCAATTTTATGCCTTTTATATAGCGAAGTAGAGAAAATGGGTCTTAAGTAGTCATTACCCAGTAAAAGTGGAGCTGTCACCCCAAATAGTCAACAGTCAGAGCAGAGAACCTTAAACAAAACCAGCAGCTCTTATATTCTTCCTCTACACAAGTAAAAAGGGCTACAGAAAATTGGGAGGCATTGTTGCGGTTTTCAGATATCAATCAATCCTATCTACCTATATTCTGCTGATGAGTTCGTGAAATGCCAGCTGAACACGGAGGAGATGGCCTCGTGGGTAAAGATGCCTGCTGTCCAGCCTAAAGAGTGGAGTTCAAACTCCAGCATGCACAGGGTTGTCTATATGTGTCTGTGTGTGCACATATGGCATATCCACACTTGTTTTTGTGGGTGTGTGTACCTCTGAATGCATGTTGAAGCCAGAAAACGACATCAGTGTTCTCCATCACTCTCTGACTAGTCTTTTGAGGCAGGGTCTCTCCCTGAACTTGGTGCTCATGTTTTCCTGGCTAGACTGATCCTCCTGTCTGTGGAGACAGCAGAGCTCGGGTTACAGGCATGCATCAGATGCCTAGCATGGTGCGTGGATACTGGAGTTAAACCCCAGCTGGCCTATGGCTAGCCAGTGTGTGCTACTGACTGCTGACCCACCTTTACAGCCCCAGCAACAACTTCCCCTCGGGACTAATGGACCTCCATATACCTGGAATACTGCTGAAAGGTACTTCTTGATTTAGGGGGTAGGGGTTGGGGCAGCATGCAAGCTTCCCACCTTCAGTTAATCCTTTTAGGAAATATCCTTACAGTCCTACCCAGAGGGGTGTCTCTTAGTTTATCCTAGATCCAATCAGGTTGACAACCAAGATTAACATCACAAAGATGTCCAGTGTTATTAACATTTTGCTTACTTAAGAAGATGGTATTTGGGGTAGGAGAGATACCACAGTGGTTAAAATCACTGACTGCTCTTTCATAGAACCTAGGTTCGATTTCCAGCAAACAGAGCAGCTCACAGGAGATCACACACCCTCTTCTGGCCTCCACAGGCACCAGGTCTGCATATAGTATTCAGACATACATGCAGGCAAAACACTATGCACATAGAATAAAAATAAATAAATCTTTTAAAAAGACGATATTTTTTAAGGCTAAGACATGAAAGAGAAGGATAAAAATAATCTTCGAATGGTTTCTGGATCATTCCAACTCGAACTTTTAAAAGGACCTTAATTCCATTAAATAAATTAATCAAATATTAATGATTTTAAATCATTCTAAAACCTTTATCCATGGCAGGGGCCTGGAATCCTCCTGTGTGGGCACAAAGGTCTCTAAATGATGTATTCTTCACAGCATACACCAAGGTAGGATGAGTTTCTAACTGGTCCCCAAACATGTCACACCTTCTTACTAGACCCTGTAAAGTGATGAGCCCCCACCCTGTGACTGCGTTACAGTTTGGAGTATAATTGACTCCAAATTATAGAAAGTCCCGGGTAGAGAGAGTGCCCGGGCAATCCTATCCAAACACAGGGGGCATGGACACTGGAAACTGGCTGGCAGAAATCAGAGAGACTCACAGTATGAGAAGGACTCCATGTGCCATTGGTGCCTGGATGATGGAAGCAGCTTTTAAAGAGCTGAGGAAGGTCTCTGGACAAAGCAAGGATCTCAGCCTTGGATTCTGTCAACAGAGCTCAGTCAGTAGCCTCCTTAACCTGAGCCTTGTAGACTCTCAGAGAATTCAGTCAGGTCTGTCTCGACATCTGGCCAATAGAATCGTGAACTCATACACGACTGCTGTCTTAAGTGGTTAAATTTGTCCCATTTTTATATGTGTCTGTGTATCTGTGAGAAGTGTGTGTGTGTGTGTGTGTGTGTGTGTGTGAGAGAGAGAGAGAGAGAGAGAGAGAGAATTATGCACACACACTCCTGCACATGCAGAATCAGAAGACGATGTCAGCTGTCCTACCCTATCACTCTTCATCTTGGTTTCTTGACACAGAGTCTGTCATCGAAGCTGAAGCTGGCCTACATAGCAGGAAGCCTCAATAATCCTTGAGCCTCTGCTACTCACAACACTGGAGTGGCAGGCAGGTGTGGTCATGCCCGGATTTGTATGTGAGCTTTGGGGATTTGAGTTTATGTTGTACAGCAAGTACTCTTACCCACAGAGCCATCTCCTCAGCATTGTGCTAATTTTGACACCACAATAGAAAACTAATGTAGTCAAGAAAATTGTGAACAGAATGTTCAAAGTAAGGGGACCTGAGAACCGCCATTTACAGGATCATTACACAAAGTGGTGGGGAGTAGATACTGAAGATTGTGTTAAACCCAAGCTATTTCTAAACCTGTGGGGGGGGGTGGGTATGGGTGTGGTTTTGCCTTTATGTGTGTCTGTGCACCACTTTGCATGCCTGGTACCCATGGAAGCCAAAAGAGGATGTCAAATTGATGTGGGAGTGTCATATATCAATCTGTTGATTTCATTGGTTAAGTTATAATAAACCAGCTGCTTGGCCTCATGGCTGGAACATAGATGGGAGGAGTAAACAGAATAGAATTCTGGGCGGAAGAGGAAGTGAGGTCAGACTCTGCTCTGCT
>NW_026067895.1:19621720-19647298 GCF_014885135.2 Alexandromys fortis | reverse complement strand
GGAGTAAACAGAATAGAATTCTGGGCGGAAGAGGAAGTGAGGTCAGACTCTGCTCTGCTCCTGGAGAGACCCGACAGCTTTGCTGGAGCAGAGACGCCATGCTCAGCTCTCCCGGGTAGACGCGATAGCTCTGCTCTCTGAGGCACACGCAATGAAGATGGACATAGGCTAGAATCTTCCTGGTAAGCGCACCTGGGGTGCTTACACAGATCATTAGAAATGGGCTAGTCCAGGTGCGAGAATTAGCCTGTAAGGGCTAGAATTCATGGGCCAAGCAGTTAAATGAATACAGTTTGTGTGTTGTTATTTCGGGCATGAGCTAGCCAAGCGGCTGGGGTGTTGGGGACGCAGCCCCGCCGCTCCTATTTCAACATCAAATCTTCTAGAACTGAGGTCAGAGATGGTTATGAGCTGCCATGTGAGTGCTAGGAATCAAACTTGGGTCCTTTGGAAGAGCAGACAGTGCTCTTAACCACTGAGCCACCTCTCCAGACCTTATTTCAAAACTTTCAAGGTTCTGCATTAAGTTGCACAAGAGTTGGAGACCAGCGTCAACAAAAATACCACTTACCAGGGTAGGGGAATGGGGATTAGAAAAGTTAGTAAAGAGAATGAAGACATGAGTGAAAATAAAAAAAAAAAAAACAGAAATATAGAATAGTACCAGGAGGGAGTTCCAGTGAATACTGAAATCCCTGCGTTTAATTTTACACCCCAATACAACAGGGGGAAGAAGACAAAAAACCGCTTTAACATGATACAAAGGACAGCTTGAATAGTTATTTGCTTCAATACTTTGAGCCATCAAGCCATTAATCCATGAGAAAAACATTCTGTTGTGTAGGCAGTAAACCCACCCTGCAACAAGTATCCTGAAGGTAGCCACTCCAAAGGTCAAGCCTCCTATTTCAAAAGAAGGAGCAGAAGTATGCTTGAATGTACTGACCATTGGTCAGGGTGGAGTGGATCTACCTCTATGGGCCATATTAATGTCAAAAAGACCAAGTAACCACACCCTAGGCCAGGGTGTGTAGCCACAGTTGTTGTCAACAACTTTGAACAAGCTAAAACTCTCTGACCATCAGACAAGGTGGAAACGGGCTCACATTTTTTGGGCCTCCACACACAAGTATTGCCAAGTGGAGCCAGAAGCTTTCTCTGACTTGCCCAGTCCTGTTGGACCAGTTTCTCTCCCACTCACCAGTCCCTGTAGCTGCTTATAAAATAATCATTCAGAAACTTAATATTAATTATAATCATTTGGCCAATGATTCAGGCTACTGCTGGCTAGCTCTTACATTCAAATCAACCCATTTCTAAGTGTGTATCGTCATGTGACTTCATGGCGTTACCTGTTCTCTAGTACATCTTGCTGCTCCAGTGACTCACTGGCTTCTCCCTCACCCCTGCCCTTCTTCTCCCTATATTCAGTTTGGCTTTCCCACCTAGCTGTATTCTGCCCTGCCATAGGCTAAAGCTGCTTTTATTCATCAATCAATGAAAGCAACACCTTTTCACAGCGTAGAGAAGGACATCCCACATCAGCCAAGTGCTGCTGCACAGGCTCACTGAATCCTGACATATTGTGTGTGTGTTTGTTTTCATCTCTTCTGGAACGCCAGCACCACTCGGGCAGCAACCATCGCTCCTTTGTTCACCCTATGTCAGTGCCAAGAGCAGAGCTTGATTCCCAGTAGGCACTTAATGAACCTTTATAGAATAAACAAATAAATTATTAGGGCTAGAATTATATCAGCCAGCATTAAAACAACACTCAGCTGCTGGCAATTATTTGTGCTTGAATACTTTAGGAAGATTATAATAAGCTTCTTCGAATGTGCAAATAGAGTTAAATTGGTGAAAACATTCAGCATATAGATCCTGGGTGTGGTGATACAAGTCTTTAGTCCTAGCACTGGGGAGGCAGAGGCAGGTGGATCTCTGTGAGTTCCAGGCCTTCCTGGTCTGACATAGTGAGTTCCAGAACAGTCGGGGCTACCTAGGGAGACCATGTTTTGAAAATAAAAACGATCAAAAATAAAACAAAACTAAAAGGCTTTATATAAAAATGTAAAAGAGACATTATCCATTTTAAATATATGTTTTTGTTTATTCTCTCTAAAAATACAGATGAGGGAACTGGAGGTTAGTAAGGTTGAGTAATAGGTATGTAACTGTGAATTTAATTATAATGTTAGTTCTAAATGTTTATCAAGTTTTTCAATCATGTAAGAACCCATCCATGTTTAGAAGTGGTGAGTACAGCTCCTAAATCCCATGCTGTAGAAACAAACAGAACAAACAGGAACCAAAAGGCTTCAAATTCATAGTAGCTGGAAAATAAATTCAACTCCAACCCATTTAGTGAAGAAAGAGACTATAGTTTTACCAGGAATTTACTCTTTGGGTTATAAATATGAACAAACATGACTGGCCATGCAGGGCTTTCAGCCTTGAGGGCCGCTGAGTCATGTAAGTCCAATACAAAGACTAGAGCAAAAGGTCTTTTCAGAAAGGTCAAAGCAAGGAACCACGGGAGTGAAACTGACGGAGATCAAAATTTGTGCTGGTTTTTGTCTTGCTTTTTGTATTTTTGGAAGGTTGAGCAGAGGTCTCTGGGCCAAGTATAGAAGTCTCATCAGGCATCATGGCAATGGGAGTAGAGATGACCCCACCAGAAAACTCTCTCTCTCTCTCTCTCTCTCTCTCTCTCTCTCTCTCTCTCTCTCTCTCTCGTCTTAGGGACTGAACTCACATCCTATGTGTGCTGAGCATTCGTCCACTGAGCTATGCCTCCAGTCCTGCCTCAGAGATAAATACATAGAACCTTTCTACACTCAAAGTCCTGCTTCGTTAATGCTTTCTCAGTGGGCCCGTGTATGTCAGTTTTTCATAAACACAGTGAAGAATCACGTGGAGGGCCGAATATTTTGAAAGTGTTAAAGATATACAACATACATTATCAGTTAGCTGCTTCCTTTGTGAGGGGTATACAGAGGAGCACCCAGTTGAGAGGTAGCTTTTCTCCAGGGCAGGGAATTAATCCCTAGGATTTTTGATGCTCTGACAAGCCTCTGTTTGAAATGTTCTTTTTACACCCTGAAAAGTCTTGTTAAATATAGAACCGATGAAAACGTACAGTGAAATACACGAAGAACGGGAAATAAGAGTTTTTAAAAAGCTGGGTTTGTAATTCTCCTGGAACCCATTAGTGCTGTATAGTACTTTGGATTACATTGCCCTCTAGTGGCAGCTTGAGGTTATTAGGCGTAAAACTCGTTTCCCTTTCTATGCAACGGTTGAGCATTTATTGAATGTTTCACACCCAGGCGTCGCTGAAGAAGCTCAGATGACGAAGACTCTTGTCCATTTCTTGGTCTAACAAAATCTTTTTGTCATAGCACAGTGTGAGAAAGAAACCAAAGCAGTAGGTACAAAGACAGATGAGTACTTCTTTTAAAACATGTTACATTTTTAAAAATTATTTTAAAAGACTTATTTTGCTGCTCATTGTGTGTGCATGCGTGCATGCGTATGTGTGTGTCCACAGAAACCAGAAAAGGATGCCAGACCTTTCGGATCTGGAGTTACAGGCGATTGTTGGCCACCCAGCCTGGGTACAGGGAACCGAACCCAGGTCCTCCTCAAAAACAGGAAGTGTGCTGTCTACCGAGACATCTCTCTGCCCTTCGAACATGTTATATTTGAAAAGCACTTTGTAAAAACACATGGGTGTTTCCTAAGGGTGTTTGTGAGTGTGCGCGCACACACACACACACGTGTGTGTGTTGTTCTAGGATGAAGGAGAAAGCAGCCTGAGTCAGGGATACCAGTCAGCAACATGCATGGCGTGCCTTACAGTCAGGGGTCTTTCGTGTGACTTTCACAGTATGCCTCAGCCCAGTGTTGCCATCCCGATTCCCCAGTACACCCACAAAATACAAACTACATGCACATTATATATTAGAAAGGCCGGGACAGGCAGGTGAAACAGCATCTTCTTCAGTCACTTGCTGTGCGATACTGGCAAGGGTCCTGGTCTCTCTGACCTCCAGTTTTCTCATATGTGAAAAGAGATATTAAAGCTCACCTCCAGGACTTCTGGAGGGATTAATAGAATGTATGGGGGAAAAAGTTTGAGACCAATAAAGTAATCCTAAAAGATTATCCCCTCCCCACTCCGCTCACTCTTTGAAGCAAGCCTAACTGCAGCACACTGCCACTCAAAGGGAAGAACAACAAAACAACCGCTGTACGCATTCCATTTTGCCCAAACAAACAACCTTACAACTAGGAAGGGCTCTAGCATCTGAGACTTCACAGCTTCTGCCTCATTTCCTTGACTTCTCAGGGCATCGTAACATCTCCTCCCACCATTTACTGAGGCTCTGCTCTGTGTCAAGCAGAGCCCAGGGCTGCGCGCCCTCTGCTTAGGTGGGAAGAGGCAATGCCGGCTACCCCTCAAATAGCTAGTACCCTGGTCCAGACGAGAGGAGCAGTGGATGAGCCTGAGAGGTGGGGAGGACGAGGGAATGCATCTTTCCTAGAAGAGGAACGGGATTACCAATATTCCCGACGTGAGAAGACTAAGTATACATCTGTGATCAAATGGGTCTTCAAGGTCATCGCATCTCACCCGGGTTCGTTCCTTCCTACTTAGTGTGAGGTAAATGTGTTCTGAAGCCCAGGCAACTGGAGTGTCTTTAAGACATTGCCTCTCTCTAAAGTAACTTCGCTATGTTCCAGCTGAGGACGAAAAAAAAGCACGATCATTAGTGAAATCAGCAGTGTGGGTTAGAGAAGAAATAATTGTTGCTGGAGGTGCTGCAGCCACATGCTTCATATGGACGAGTGTTTCCTGTCATAGGAAGTGCAAAGAAATGAGTGCGTTTCCTAGATCACAAACCTTTCTGTTATTATTATATCATCATCATCATCATCATTCCTGTTTGTGTATTCACATTGCCACAGCACCAAGTAAGAAGACAACTTTATGAAGCTTGTTCTCTCCTTCCACCTTTACATGGGTTCTGGGGATCCATCTTGGGTTGCTGGGTTTGCATAACAAATGCCTTTGTCTGCTGGGCCATCTCATTGGTTCCCAACCTGCTATTTGTTTACTTATTTTGAGAAAATCATACTGTGTAGCCCGGACTGTGTAGGCTTGGAACTAACTCTGTAAATCAGGTTGTCCTCAAAGTTAGAGATCTGCCTGCCTCTGCCTCACTGGGTTTAAATGTGTTGTGAACCCACAACCGGCCCAAAACCAGCTTTTTAGAGTGGGAAACAGCATTTTATTTGTTGCTATACAACTTTAGGTACACCATGATGCTTTATCCATCTTCCATCTATCCAGTGCAAGCCAGCTCTGCAGGAGATGTGGAGGTCTCCCTTGTTCTTAGCAGAAAACAAAGCTCCAAGTATCAGTATGCAGTTGCGAGGGGAAGACACGCCCAGCAAGCAACATGGTAGCTTCCAGGCGGGGCAGCAGTGTGGATGTGCTGAGGGCTGCTTCGATTCCTCCTCCCTAATTGGACAGGGCTGAATATCCAGCCTTGATCACTGGCACAGACAAAGAAACAACTGCATTTTTAGAGTCTTCTCCGGGGTACGGAGGAATATTTGGTGTGTAGGACTTTTCCTCCAAGGATAATTTTAGCCCTGAAAACTCATCAAATTATTTCAGATCCTGGCAAGTTTCAAAATATGAGTGGGTGACTTAGGAAAGATCTATTCTCGAGAAGTAACAATGGTGTCAGTACAATCCAAGAGATTTGGAAAAGAATGTGCGCGCGCACACACACACATACTCACACACACTGAATCACTCTTTTCTCTCTCCTCCCTCCACTCTCCTAGTCCTTCCCTCCCATTCTTTTGCTTCCCAGAAATTAAAATAGATTTAACACATTGAGAGTTTTGGGGGGGTTACTTTTTTCCAAAGCCAAGGAAGAAGTTTACATTGGCATTAGAGCCAGACAGTTCCAACCCACAGAAAAGAGGGCAGAGTTTAGGATTCAAAAATAACATAGTGAAGCCCATTGCTGTTGACAATGAAACTGCTGTTTCTGCTTGACACTCTTTTCTTTCCTTTGCCCCTAGTCCTTCCTCTAACAACACAATCACTGGGGCTAGTACCGAATACATACCAGTCATCCTGTGTGGGCTGAGACTGTGTGTTTGCAAGGATAAAAAACAAACAAAGAAACAACACACACACACACACACACACACACACACACACACTCTAAAGGAGTAAGTAACTACACACTTGCATACATAACTCCTCATACCTCATATTCTCTCTCCTGTCTTCTAGGTTTGGAAAAGAAATGGAAGACACATTTTTCAGCAACTAACCTCTTTCTAGGCTGACTGCCATTGGCCTGAGAGCAGGTAAATAGGCTTGAAGTGATAGCTCTGGCTCTGTGTATTTTACAGTCTGAGGTTAAGATGCGGCCATTAGGTTAATCCTTCACACATGCTCTTGATTTACAAGCCTGTCAAAGTCCTCTCTGTGAGACACACTAATAATTCCCTAGCATTGGTCACTTGGGTCCTTCACCAGGGCCTCAGCAGGAGGTCCGCTTTTCCTTGTTGGGCAGCTTCCCGGGGACAGCGATGGTTGTCAGAGCCAGTGGGGATGGTTTTCCTGGACTCATCCCTTCCAGCATTGCCCACTGTGGCTCATCTAGTTTTCCTACTTCTGCAGGTTATTAGGCTCCTCTCAGTGGTCGACTAGTATCTCAGGTAACTGAGTTGAACTCCCTAGGCCTCTTCTCCCTCAGCCCCGATGCTCTCTGTCTTTGTGTCTCTGAGGAAGAGACCCTCATCACGGCCCTAAGGGCACACAGTAAGCAGGATCTTGCCCTCTCGTCATAACTGAGTACACCTGACTCAAAGCCGGAGCCTTGGCCAGACCAGATAACCTGCTTCTCCTTTTGAAACAGTAAGCAAGTGAGTTAGAGTCTGGACTGGTTGTTTAAAAAAAACATATGTTCACTTTCTTTCTTAATCAAAAGTCTGACTTTGGCCTTTCTGTCTCTCTGCTTCCCTGGGATCTAGTAGGTGATACAAGGCAAAGGATGGAGAAAAGATGGGCAGGGCTGGAAGAGGTGGGGGCAAGGAAGTAAAAATCCAGGTGCCTTGGATACTCAACTCGTCAGACTGGAGAGCTTGAGACAGTCAAAATCACACAGGGACAGCAGGGAATGGAGTCTGTAAAACGAAAGCAGAACACGTAAACTCTCCCGCTTTCCTAGCGACTGACCAGACAAACATCATCCTAGCCCCCCCCCCCTCTCTCTGCCACAGCCTGAGCATCGCTATCCCTGCCCTGTGCACCTGTGCTCTCGGGGAGGGCTGAACACGGGGTGGCAAATGCTTTGCCGTCTATGCCCAGAGAACTGATAGCCTTCCTGGACGAGAAAAATGTGTTCATAAGACAACAGGGGAACAGCACACGAAAGCATAACCAACTCTAAAGTGAATATAACCGAGGACCCAATGGGAGGAGAGGGCGGGAACAAGGTAAACAATGGTTTACTTCAGTGAATGTGGCAGGCCCACCTTTGCTCCTGCACAGAATATCGGCACTCACAGAGTTGTCATCTTAATTAAAAACCCGAATTATATACATAGGAAAGAGAGACCGAATAGGTTAGTGTACAGTGGACCAGTTTGCAGGTTATAGGTAACGAATACACAAGATGAGGGAGTCCCATTCATCAAATCCCTTAAACGCAGTCAGCTTGTGTACACGGAGCATCTGCTCCTGTGGATTCAACCAACCTTGGGCCTCAAATTACGAAAACACTGCGCTAGCAATGCTTATTTGTTTCCCTTCTTGTCACTCTTCCTGAAGCCTGACACACAGGGCAGGTGAGAAAGCGCGGGAGGCGGTAGGATAGAGATCTGCAGACCGGCTTGGGATCTTGGGAGACTGGACCAAGAAGGACCTGAGCACAGATGGAGTCTGAGACGAAGTTTGTTAAGCTACTGAAATCTGAGAACTGTGGCATACATAAAACACACACACACACACACACACACACACACACACACACACACACACACGGCACATAGGAATCTGACTGTGGCAGTGAGATTCTAAGCCGGCAAGTGAGATCATGGAAGTGTTTCCCAGAGACTGATCGCTCTTGTCAGGGTGAGGGAGAGCCCAGAACAGAAATCAGACCCTTCCAGTAGCTGGGGTGTGAGAGAGAATGAGCGAGAACAAAGATGGTGGCGGCAAGACATAAAGACGGTGGGAATAAGGGTGAAGTTTAAGTGGTGGGTTACTATGGAAAAGGGCTGTGTAGGGCTGCCGCTGGTCTAATGATGTAAAGAACTCAAAGAGCACCTGCCAGTCAGGACTGCTGTTAAGAGCTCAAGATTGCTCCGGGAGGATGATTGCTCTAATCTACTTCAGCTTTTCTTCCGTTCTTTCCCTTGAACGCTGTGAATAAACTTCAGGCATTTCACGGGGCTATCGCCCTGGAAAACCAGCCGACTGCCAAGACAGGCACAGGGTGACATTCTCTGCCGTGACTCGAACCAAGAAGGGTCTGGCGTCGGTCCTGTTGGCAGGATGAGGTTTTTTTTCCCTCCTTCCCTTTCCCTGGGGCATGGCACACACCCAAGTTCCCGTTGGGATCAGGCATGCAGTAAGCAAGGATAAGAGAAAGGGGTCTTTTGTCAAGCCAGACCTTTGTCCACCAGCAGGGACTAGAAACTCTTGGAAATTCTTCTGTTCCAGGCAAGGAAAGAAAGAAAGGAAAGCAGATGGAAGGGAGTGATTGGCAACGTGGACCGGAAACTAAGGAGGGGAAGGGCTGAGATCAGAGACCTAGGAGCACAGCGATTTAAAACACTAAGAGGTGGAAAGGAACAAAAAAGCCTTCCATACAGGGGAGGGGCTCCCAGGACCCTGGGAACGAGGTGACAGCGTGGGTGGCCTGGGGAGCTGAGAACAAAGGGCGGGCGGGGGTGGAGCCCTGGGAAGGAGAGCTGCTGCTGGGCTGCCGGCAGATGGTTTGAGCAGGAAGTTACTGTTCTGAACATTCTTCTGGACGTGTCGTTGCAGGAGATTGATCAGCTCGACTTCGTCTGCATCCAGAGAGAAGTTCTGCCTTTCAGGAGAGGCGCGCGGTAGCCAAAGCCACACAAACGAGGCATTGAGAGCAAGGCCGAGGCGTGGGTCTCATAATGAAACCTATGGCGATGTTCACGTCCTGAGTTACCTCCTTGCAGGCCAGCCAGGAGGGAAGTCTAACGATGGCCCAAGCGTGCAAATGAGCCCACGACCGACCGGAACAGAGGCAGCTAGCTACATAATCCACACCGCAGAGGCAGCCTACACAAAGACACCTCCTCCATGGACAGTGTTTAACTGACTCCAGCAGCTTTTACAGCTCCCAACTTCCTCCTAGGCCACTGAAAGTACCTGCACCCCGAGTCACTGGAGATCTGGTGTCCAGATAGCTAGGTGTTTTCCAGGCTTTTCTGAATCAGTGTCTCAAGAGATGTCCTGAAATCGGGAATTTTAATGAACCCTGTGGAGAATTTATGGAGCCTAAATACAGTTGCATGCTAACCATTCTGTTTCTTTTCGGTCTTTGAGTGCAGCACATTTATTTGATTGGGTTTGCTCAACTGCATTTATGATCTGAGGTCTAAAAAGCCCATCATTTGTCCGTTTCCTCCTCTGGGAACTTGTGCCTAGAAAGCTGTTAATTTAAGAGGGGAAACGGGAGCCTACGTGTTGGGTGTTGGTTTTATTTAACGCTCTCTGGTCAGTCTGACTCATGATAGGACCTCCAAGCTCTCTGTTAGAACTCTGACCTAGAGCTTCTGTAGGCCTGAAGATGAGGGGGAGGGAGAGAAGCCCTGCATATGGTTATGGAGGCTTCTGGGGTGGGAGTGGGATGGGGGAGGAGGTAGGGTCAGGTGCTAATGAGCAGGTCTAGAGGAAATGAGAGATAAGAACTTGCACAATTCTTGAACACGGTCAGGTAGTTTTCTGTTACTATGATAAAACAACAGGACCGAACCAACTCAAAGAAAAAATAGTTTATTTTGGTTTCTGGTACCAGAGGGCTAAGAGTCCATAGTGGCAGGGGAAGGTGTGATAGCAAGAAGCAGGCCTGGCAGCAGGATCTGGAAGCTGTGAGGTCTTAACATCACTATCCACATTCCAGAAGCAGAAGGAGTGGACTGCGAGGGAGCTGGGACTTTAAATTCTCAAATCCCACCTTTAGCAGTGGACAACCTCCATCAAGGCTACATCACTTCCTGGAAACAGCGCCACCAACTGGAAACCAATGGTTTAAATACGGGAGCCTAAACAGGACATTTCTCTTTCAAACCACACCCATGATAGGCAGATAGGGTGGCCTTCTGGGTTGCTCTCTTTTTCCTTTTGTCTCCAAGAGGGTGGAATTTGCTGAGTGCCCCTCTGGGATCACACTGAAGCTCTGTTTCTGCCCTAAACAGGTTTACATCTGGCATCTCCAGGAAATTTTGACCCCTTTGAGGGTCGCATATATATCCAGCAGATCAGACATTACATTGCAATTCATAACAGCAGGCAAATTGCAGCTGTGAAGTAACAGTAAAATAATTTTATGGTCGGGGGTCACCACAGCCGGAGGAACTGTGTTAAAGCATCACTGCGTTGGGAAGGTTGAGAACCACTGCTTTAGGAGACATGGTTGGTGTCAGTCTGAGAAAATCAGGGTGGTCTCACAGAGAAGTCCCTTTTGGGTGGCATAGGTGCAGATAATTGTGCAGGGCACGTGGCAGTCTGTGGCACACGAGATGAAAGAGAAGGGCGTGAAGAACAGCGGAGACAAGAGACAAGGGACCTGAGAGGAGGCTGGAGTGTGGGCAGGGCCACATTCTCATGTATCCTTCACTATGCCCCACTCAGAACTGAGACAGTGGTTATAAAGTGGTTTCTGTGTATCTCCCACGGGGGTATGCAAGGTAAGCTCCTCAGTGTTTTCAAAGGTTTTTAAGCACGCTCATTAACAAAGACAACTATTGATATGTTTGTAGTAGTTTTTCAAGACAGGGTTTCTCTGTAGCTTTGGTGCCTGTCCCGGAACTAGCTCTTGAAGACCATGCTGGCCTTGAACTCGCAGAGATCTGCCTGTCTCTGCCTTCAGAGTGCTGGAATTAAAGGCGTGCGCCACCACTGCCTGGCTTGTGGTGTCTTTTTTTAATGTAAAAAAAAAAGGAAATAAATGAAACAATTTGTTGTAGTTAGGGATTAGAAATAGCTTCACTGGGCTGATGTGTCTGGACAGTTGGTCTCCAGATGGTGGCACTGAGGGCCTGTGCTTTGCTAGGTCAGCAGGACGGAAACCTCTGTGACACTTCCCTCACTAGTCCAAGAAGTTCCCCTGAGCTTTTATGGGCCTCAGTGTAGGCCCGACTAGGATTTGTGGCCTCGATGATGAAGGTAATTTCAGGACTTCCTGGTATAGTGAAGCAGAGTTGGAACTTTTATTAAAATTATTATAATACAAGCTTAAGCATGAGGGTTGAGAGAAAGAGGCAGTCAGAAGAAGATAAGACTCACCCAAGTGGTGGGAGGTGCTTCCCAAGGGAGAAGAGGTATATCCCAGTGGTGGGCTCCTCAAGGGAGGGTAAGCAATGAATTGTCTTAGCCTTCGCCATAGATGCCACTTTGACTACTCTCGGGCTGCGTTTCCAAAGCTTGCTAAGAAATCTGCCTGCCTCCCTTTTCTTTTCTCTCTCTCTCTCGATAAGTGAGGTGGCTCTGAAGATGCCTTGGATGAAATTATAGCCTGATCAGGAAAATCCATGGTTGGTAGTATTGCACAGGGGATTTAGTACATGTCTCTACCCTGTAGATGGGTTCTCTGGTGAGATCCCTCGGAAACTGCTGGCTTGTGGCTGAGGAGAGAGAGAGAGAGAGAGAGAGAGAGAGAGAGAGAGAGAGAGAGAGAGACCTCAGGCTGTGCTAAAGCTGCTGCCACCGCCATGCTTCCTTTGCCACTGTGACTGTGTCTGGACTGTCTTAGTTAGGGTTACTACTGCTATGACAAAACACCATGACCTGTAGACAGATTTTTCTTTGGGTTCCCAGCTCACAGGAAATGACACAAAGCTTGACTGATACATCAGGCTTGTTTCTAACCAACTCTCATAACTTAAATTAACCTATTTCTGTTCATCTACACATGATTTTAACCTCTCATCCTGTATGTCTTGCTTCCTCTGCATCCAGCTGGGGACTCCCTTCTTCTTCCCAGCATCCTCTCTGCCCCGAAAATCCTACCTTTCTATTGGCTGGTCAGCTTTTTATTAGACCAACAGAATGACACATATTCACAATGTACAAAAAGATTATTTCACAAGAATGACCAAAACAACTTGGGAAGGAAAGGGTTCATCAAGCTTATACTGCCACACTGTAGTCCATCACTAAAGGAAGTCAGGACAGGAACTCAGGCAGGGTAGGAACCAGGAGGCAGGAGCTGATGCAGAGGCCATGGGAGCGTGCTTCTTATTGACTTGTTCCTCATGGCTTGCTCAGCCTGCTTTCTTATAGAACTAAGGGTCATCAGCTCAAGGATGGCACCACCCATAAGGGATGGGCCTTCCCACATCAATCACTAATTACGGTAGTGCCTTACAGGTGGATCTTCGGGAGGCATTTCCTCAATTGAGGTTCCCTCCTCTCAGATGGCCAGCTTGAGTCAAGTCGACATGAGATCAGCCAGCACAGCCTGTGTCTCTGGAGATCGTGAGCCCAAACAAACCTCTCCTATGTTAGGTTGCATCTGTGGAGTATTTTGTCCAGTGATGAGAAAAGTAACTAATATAGGTTTTAAAACTACAGTTTATAGGTTGACCTTGGCTTTCCCAGTTAGCCGATATATCTGTCACATACAGAGTGTGAAGTGTCCTGAGAGTTAGATTGAGTGGGAGCTCCGAAACTCACAGAGGCCATGGCTAGTGTCTTTAGCCTTCCTTTGCTTTTACCATGTAACACATTGCCTGGATAACGTTATATTGGCTAAGTGGACGTAAAATTACTTTGTGTCTTAATTAACTTTGCAAAGTGGGCATATGGCTTAAGACAGTCTTCCAAAGAAACTACAGTTTGCTTAAAAACATTTTTGCAAAATGGTCTGGGGTACAGACCGCTTCACAGAAAATGACTTTTAACCATATGTAGAAATAGTCTAACAGTGATAAATTCAAATTAACACTGCAGTGATATGATTCCTCGCCTATCAGAGCTGAAAAAAAAAAAACAACCAGAAATTTAACTCAATATTCTGCCCTAGTTATTGTTTATTGCTGTGATAAAGAAACCATGGCCAAAAGCAATTTGGAGAATAAAGGCTTTATTTGGCTTCTATGTCCCAATCATAGTTCATTGTTGAGAGAAGTCAAGGCAGGAACCCAAGCAGGGTGGGAACCTAGAGGCAAGAACTGAAGCAGAGACGATGATGGAACACTGCTTACAGGCTTGCGGGACCTGGCCTGCTCAGCTTGTTTTCTCATACTGCTCAGGCCCACCTGCCCAGAGGTGGCACTGCCCCAGTGGGCTGGGCCCTCCCTGCCCCAGTGGGCTGGGCCCTCCCACCTCAATTATTGACCAAGAACACACCCTATAGACTTGCTCACATGTAATCTGAGAGAAGCATTGAGAGTCTTCTTCCTAGATGACTCCAGCTTGTGTCGAGTTATCAAAAAAGCTAACTAACCAGGACAATGGGGTTCTAAATAAACCAGCATTTTTCTATTCCAGAGGGAATGCTAAATGGTACTGTCACTCAGAGAAGATTTAGGATATCTAGAATAGTCATATATGTCTTATTTTGTCAAAGCAGATAGGAAGATAGATACTAAAAACAACGGTGGTCATGGCATAAGAATGCAGGAACCAATATGAGTAGGTTTATGCTGTCCAGGTTAGGGGGACAGATTGAGTTTCAGTGAGAATCACAAATTCAGAGACTGAAGCATATCAAGTAAGTCCACTAATTTATAATGACACAAAAAAATTTTGGTTGATAAAAATTGGGCAATTAGCAAAGAAAGGAAAGTGGCAAACTGAGGTGTGGACTCTATTAGAACATTTCCCAGTCCTTTACCAAGATGGAAATAATGATAATCATTACAGATGACACAGGTAGAGGAAATACAGAGACTATATCTGAGAGAGATACTTAAGGATATCTATATCTAGATGTAGATATATAGGAGAGTATGGCATTAACTAAACATAGTATGAAATATTGATGATTAAAAAATACTTACAATTATAAAACTAGCTATCCAGAAATTTCTGGTCATAATGGAGTAACATTGACTGGACTCTAACTCTTGGATTCAAGTGATTAAAAGGTACACAGAATATATGGGTTGGTTGTTCTCAGACATTTGAAGGAAGCAGTAGAGGACAGTGAGCCTTTAATAGAAATGAAGAGAGTGGGCCCTGTAGTTAACCAAGCTTCTTGTTAAAGGTTTGTGGACTGCTGGATATGGAGGAAGTCCCAAAGAGGAGCTGGCCCGCATCTGCAACCTGAGTAACAGAGCTGAGAATTCATAGGGATCACAGTAGCTAGAAGTCACAGGGAAAATTAGCATGAATTTCTCCTTCCAGCTCTTTCTTTAAGTATTTCTGGTTTTATGTTCATTTGGTTGATATCAGTTTCTTAGTGTAATTGTGAATGCATATTATTTTAAGCAGAAAAATACAGTCATATTTTTTTTAATTTTTTTTTGGCAAGGAAGAATAATTAAAATCTTGGAGATGGTCATTTTGGCTGGTAAAGACTAATTAGAATGTTTTGAACAGAGATAGATATTTTAGTGTTTGACTTGCCTCTTAGTTATGCGTGAAGCAGTGAGGAACCTGGGATGAGACTGAGCTGTTGCAGTTGACACGATCCAAGAACCTGATCATCCATCTTCACACTGTGTGGCCCTGGAGACTAGATTCACAAGAAGAGCACATCCTAGCTGGGTAATAATTGTCTTTAAAGCTTGGAACTAGCCGTGGTTTCTCAGAGCTTAGAAATGAGCAAATGCATGTTTTATAGATTTGGAAACTGAGGTGCAGTGAAAAGAATTTGTTATTTGTCTAAAATCATTCAGTTAATTGGACTGTAGTTGTCACGCGATTGTGTTCCTTTGCTAGTCTGTGAAGACAACATGGATTTCCGGCAGCTAGGTCACTCTTAGTTGTGACGTCCACTGTGCACAATCTTTGTCACTATAAACAGCATAGACCATAGTACCAGCCCATCCCATGGCTTCTCCAGTTTTGAATATGCTTAAAACAAGCTAATGTTATTCTTTGTTTTCATAAATAAGGATATTTACTACATCCTAAAGAACTAAATAAACATGATATTTGCATAGAAAAGATGAAATTCTGACAAACCCTTCTAGAAAGCGCTGTTGATTTGTCTATGATATTGGCATTTCTCCCCAGATAAACGTATGGAATCAGCAGAAGAGACATGGAACCTCCCAATTTTTCCATGAGTACAGCTGAACTGATCTGATACCACAAGAAGAGCCATTCTGGTCTTCTGCTTCATGACCTCAGCCTGTTTCTTCCCCAAAGTCTCCATGGATGCTTCCTGACCCCCTGCAGGAGAATAATGATACTCTGTAGGAAATAAATTCAAAGTGGAAGAGGAACATGTGGCAAGACTGATTGAAATGTTCTGGTTTGCGTCTCTGGTCTCCATAGGCTTGTGGTTTATGTGTACGTAGTGACCAACTTGTGACACTCTTTGAAGTGTCAAGGAACCTTTTAGAAGGCGGGGCCTGACTGACAGATGAAGGTTATAAGGGATGCGCCAGCGGGGCTCACACCTGGTTTGCACAAGCATTCTCTGCTTCCTGTCACATGATTTGTGAGAAGACTCCACACCACGCTTCCATTGAAACGAATTAAGCTGTCATGACTTTCCAACTACGAGGGACTGGAAAGTCCAAAATTATGAGACAAAATCAACCGTCTCCTTTACATTGTTTCTGTCAGGTAACAAGGGAAAAATAACTAACACATGGATGTATAACTATGAAAATGATATAAATGAGTTCAGTTCTCTCCATGGTTTCAGACATACACTGGAGGTTATGGAAGGCATCCTTCACAGTAAAGGGAGACCACTCTTCTTAGGAAGCTTGCCAGATTTTTTTTCCACATTGAAAGGAGACTCATATCTTGCTCTCCAGAAAGAAACCCTGCAGTGGTTGCTGGCTTACCGTAGGACAAAGGGGACGAACAGAGAGAAGAACCTCCTCCTGGAGGCTTCCGCCTTCAATCCCCAGAATTCAAATAACATTCCCATTTTGGTCTCTTCAGGCTTGCGCAGAGTCGGGGTTGAAAACTGTCCGTGTGCCATGGCTCAGGTGAGAGAGGAATGTGCAGCAGAGGAATGCCACGGAGCTTGTGCCGTCGGGTGGCCCGGTGGAAGCACTTGCCCCTTATGAAGGCTCATCTGTGACTAGGTACGGTTCTTAGGGTTGAAATCCTTGGCAGTGGCTGTCTGCTCACATCCCACAAGACCATAGATAATGAGCTAGCTCAGCCGGGGTGACAGTGGTCTGCTACCTCGTCACCATGGACCAATGGAGACTCATAAACGAATCATGTTTATGACCAGCAAATCAGAGGCCACCACTTCCCATGGACAGTCTTGTAAGAGGATCTTTACCCACCTCCCAGCTGAGAGACAGTCATCAGGACAAAGCAGAGGGCAAGAGAGAGTAATGAGCACTGAGGGCCCACACTCCCGGGTCTGTCTGTCTGATTTATTTATTTGTTTGTTTGTTTGTTTGTTTGTTTATTTATTTATTATGTATACAATATTGTCTGTATGCCTGAAGGCCAGAAGAAGGCGCCAGACCTCTTTACAGATGGTTGTGAGCTGCCATGTTGTTGCTGGGAATTGAACTCAGGACCTTTGGAAGAGTAGGCAATGCTCTTAACCACTGAGCCATCTATCCAGCGGGTCTTTATTACCAGCCCCCGTCAGTGAAGCTCTATTGAAATAGGAGCGGCAGGGCTGCGTCCCCGGCACCCACATGGCTAGGTTATGCCCCGAAATAATTACACGGAAACTGTATTCTTTCAAACACTGCCTGGCCCGGCTAGTTCCAGCTTCTTATTGGCTAGCTCTTACATATTGTTCTAACCCATTTCTAATATTCTGTGTAGCCCACGAGCTGACTTACCAGGGAGGATCTTAACCTGCGTCTGTCTGGACCAGGAGAATCATGGCGACTCCTTCACTAAGCTTCTTTCTCCCAGAATTCTCCTCTGTCTACTCCGCCTACCTAATTTTCTGTCCTATGAGGGCCGAGGCAGTTTCTTTATTATTAACCAATGAAATCAACAGATAAGATACAAGACCCACCTCCATCAAAGCTCCAGCCTGGACCGGGAGGAGCGGGGCAGAGATTGTTTTTTCTCCATCATCTAGTAGGGATGGAGAGACACGAGATCACAGAGAGACACTGTGAAGAGGATTCCACTCAGCCGAGAGCAGTTATTTGTGTATTAAGGCAGTTCCGTGTTTATACGGCAATGAGTCAACACACCTCAATCAAAACACTCTAGAAAAGGAAGGAACAATGCACCGCCTAGTCAGAGAAAATGCACTCCCAGGCAAAACGCGAACACGCTTTATTTTGATCAAATGTAATTTCCTCGATGAAGAGATACTCATGAGCTTTTAAGCACCAAGTGACGTTCAGTGACGATTTGCAATTTGAAGGACTCCGAGAAGAAAATTCCTAGCGCTGTCATTGTAAGAGCGCTGACATGCTCAGGCAGTTGAGGCTTGTGAGGAATTTGCTTGCTCACAGCTGTGCAGCAGAGCCTTGCCTAGAATCTGCGGAGCACGGTGTGCTGGTTTTTCTATTACCCACCTGAGTCCTTGAGACAGAACAGGCGAACTCCAGCTATGAGGAACTGAAATGTCCAGAACCATGAGGGTCAACAAACCCCTCGTCCACTACACTGTTTCTGTCAGGTAACTGTGATGAAAACTAACACATGGATACACAGCTGCAAAAACAGTACAAGTGAGTTCGGGTCCATCCACCAACAGATAGGATGAGAGGGCAGAAATAAGCCAAAGATCTCCTGTGACCAAGGCCTAAGGCACAAGAAAGTAGCCTGGGACAAGTGTGGGTCTCAGCTGTGTGCACCCCTCACTTCATCTCTTGTGAGGATGTGAGGTGTTACTTGGTAACTTCCAGAAAGATAGCTCAGCCTGGATTAAGTTTATACCTCTTGCTGTGTGCCTAGTGGGTAAAGCTTTGAAAGGCGTTCTTAGTGGACAGGAAAGCAAGGCAATCCCGCCCTAACTCGGGTGGCTAGAACACCTGAGAGGAACGGGTTTTAGGCCCTTGTCTCTTACTAGCACTGTCTAGTCATTCTTGAGCATTGCAAGGCCCCCTGGAGAAGAACCCTCTAGTTGTCTGCATTCTTTGTATTCTAAAGAACTAATCCGCTTGTGCGCGCCCAGGTGAACGCGGAACATCTATGCCGACCTCCTTTCCCAGACTTCGTGGGCAATCTCGGAAGAGAGGGTAGAAAGGATGGCAGAGCTGGAAGCTGGGGAGGAGACACATGAAATGCTGTTCTCTCCTCGAGTCATGGCCTTAGGGGTGTGGCTGCTGGTAGGTTGCTCATGCCCCAGTGCAATGGGAAACACTGATTAGACTCAGTGGCAGAGAGAGAGAGAGAGAGAGAGAGAGAGAGAGAGAGAGAGAGAGAGAGAGAGAGAGAGAACACAAGCTGGGGGGAGAAGTGTGGGAGATGCAGGGAAGTTGGGGGGGGGGTCAGAGTAGTTATGACCAAGATATACCACATTTTAGTCAAGTATGGAATTTTCAAAGAATTTAAAGAAGCCCCAAAGAGCCAATTTTCCCCTTTGGCCTGTGCACACTTGTATACATAGCTGAAAAACAAAACACATCAACATAACTAAAGTCAGATGCTTTGGGGATTTTTGTTGTTGTTGTTGTTGCTGATTACATGACAAAGAAGGTTCTTGTGATTATGCATAGAGGATATTATTACCTAAAAAAGCAAAATACCTTTGAAAGACTGAAGCAGGTTAATTCTTGGATTTCAGAAATAATTCTTCCTTCTTAGAAGAAAAGCAAAGAAATAGCCAAGCAGCATGCAAGCAGGCATCATCACCCCACCAAGCGTGAGAGTGACCTTGATGCATCAGCTGCACCCCATCGCAAAATCAAGAGGGGAGACTGCTTTCCCGTGGTCTCTGGTAGCCTGGCTGTGTGAAAAACACAGCGTCTCCTCAGCTGTTTTTAGAGAGCACCAAAAGAACAAACTGCGTACGCGTGACAACCAAAGTACCAGGCTGAGAGAGGCGATCTTTGTGAAGTCTTTCCATATGTGAAGTCAGCTCTTGGAAACCATGTCAATGCCAGTATAGGAAGGAAGGGAGGAGGAACAGGGGAGATAAATCTCATCATTTAGTACATAAAGCACTGAAAAAATATCAGAAGTCATCACTGAAAACTTCTAAATGGCATTAAATGTTGAAGAATCAGGCAATCCAATTGTTCTTGTATTAACTCTGTAAACTGCGTTTGAACTTGTGGATTTTTGGCATTTTGGGGAAGGACAAAAGGAGAAGACTTAGGACACTCATGTTTTAACGGAGAGTTCTGGAAGTAAACTCTACTTTATCTGTTATTCACCCTCGTAACTGTGAGCCCTGCCTTCCCATTAATCACTAGGATGACCTTGAGTGGGGCCTGGGTTTGCCTAGAGAAGTGGGGTCTTAGTGTCCTATCTCTAACAGAGACAACTCTTGGTCAAGTATTTGTGACTAAGGCTTACCGGTGAGGTTACTAATCTCACAGACCAGTAGGCTATCTTTAGTGTTCTCGTTCTTAAAAGTTTCTATCTGCAGACCTGTTTTAACCCACTATTTTGACTGCTTCCCCTGACCAGCCCAAATTTTCCTGAGACAATACTACCATGTTTTAGCTTGCTTTCCTTTTGTTGTAAGGCTGTTATTTGAGACAGGGCATTTTCTAACGATGTAACTTACTTCTCACGGTTTTAGCAGCTGGAAAGTCCATGATCAAGGTACTTTTTGCTGCATTACCATATGGCAGAAGGTGGAAGTGCAGGAGAGGGCGGACACGCATTGTACAATTCAACACGGTGGTGTCTAAACATCTAAACACCACCGCAAACGTTCCAATCCCTACCTAGTTGCATTTAGGATTAAGATTTAACCTGTGGATCTTGGACAAAAACAATCAAGTCATAGCATACTTCATAGACTGCTGTATAACAAGTATCAAATAATTCGATTGCTTAATTTCTATCACATAGACACATGGCTGGGTGATGGGCTATTTTTTGGGGTAGCTATAGAATAATACTGAACAAGTGAAAATACATAACATTCACTCTCTTTTGAACACAGGTAAAAACTAAATCAAATACTTAAATATTTGAATAAAAATATCTAAACACAGAAACCAAATCTCTCCCCTTCCTCTGCCTGCCTGCCTGCCTCTTTCTGTGTTTCTCTATCAACGACCTCAGTAGATTTATTATTTATATAGAAAGCTTCAACAAAAAGCTTCTTGTTAAAGTTTCAACATCCACGTATCAAGGTGCAAGAACTGCAGACTGCTTTCTCATTAAGCGAGAAGTTTTGTCCTGGAATGGGACTTGGTTGTTTGCTTTCCATCCAGAGAGCTAGTTTCCAGTGGCAGCTTGTTCTGAAAATACCCTGTGCTTTAGTTCTGTAAATCTGGCTCTGTTATCTTTTAGGGAGCAGAGGGGGCGGGGCGGGATGACTTAGGCGTGCAGGAATAGGAAAGAACAGCAATTTCTTAGAAATGAAAAGTTGAAATCAAATTCTTTGAGCCGACAGGAAAGTTGCTACAATTGTGGGCATGTGCTCACATGCAGGTCTATGTTTAGAGCTGTGATTCAGAGCCAAGGAGAATCAAGATTTTATAATCATACCTGTAAGAGGCCTCCTCTCCCAGCTCCCTCGTGGATAGAACAGGGACTTTCGTTTCCCATGTAACACTCACATTATACTGCGCTCACATTCTTCCTCACGGCCTTTAGTAACTAGAAGAATCCTAAGACTTTATTCAAAGCATGCTCCAAAAGCAACTCTGGACTTGTTCATTTGGCACCTCTTGAAGGTGGTGATGACATTTTATAGTGCCGTTCCTGTCTACACCAAGTCTTACTGATCCCCTTGTTTTCTAAGATAACTTATCTCGGTGGTGATAACTTCACAAGAGTCTTTTGGGCTTGCTTTAGTTCCAGGCTGGCCAGCATCTCTAAGGGGCAAATTCAACTTGAGGAGGGCTAAAGCTGTCAGACTCAAGATGTTGGAATCCGACAGGCTACAACCAGAAAGGAGAGTGGACTTGGGGTTGATGAAGGAGTTCTGATCTCACTGTAGGACTAAGACAAAACGCTGGATTCAATCCAGGCTCCAGGCTAGAAACGCTCTAGATCTGATATTTTAGCCCTTATTTTACTCAGTATTCTAGGCTCTTTTAGCCAAGAATCTGTCCACCGTTAACTTACTAGAGCATCTATGGACTCTCTCAGGGAAGGGGCCCCCTTAAGCCGATTCATATGTGCCCTGTCACTGAGAAAATGTGTGCAGAGTAGTAGGGTATCCACATCCACATCCAGCAGCCCGGGACCCCAAAGACCTCACACTTATTTAAAGGTGTAGATTAGGGATAGTTGATCTAGAAAATGGGACCCTCCCAGCCTGCTTATTGCAGATGGAGTCCCCAGGAGGCAGGCTCTGAGATGAAAGTAGGCAAGCGAGAAATTTTTAAGGGATTACTTGGGGAACATCTGTGGGAGGAATGGAAAGAGGGGAGGATTGGATGGAGGAAGAAAGTATCGGATGCTGAACCAGCCATGAGGGATTTTGCAGGCACAAAGAGAGAGCAAAGGCGTTTCTAGACAGTGCTCCTGCTACGGTGTTAACCAGCCATTAGAAACAAGGATTTCGGGAAGTAAATGTATTCACTAATAAGTGGCTTTTAAACATAAAGTAAAGAAAACCAGCCAACAGATCATAATCCCAGAGAACCTAGACAACAATGAGGACCCTAAGAGAGACATATGAGGATCTAATCTACATGGGAAGTAGAAAAAGACAAGATCTCCTGAGAAAATTGGGCATGGGGTCCATGGGAGAGGGTAGGGAAAGGGAGGGAAGCAGAGAAAAATGTATAGCTCAATAAAATAAAATAAAAAAGGCCTTTATCATTTGTGCCCCGACTAGAAATCAAGCATAAAAGCCATGAGATATTTATAGGAAAATAGAGAAAAAGATGAGTACTAATGGATTATTGGATCAGTAGAAATATTTTCAATATGACAAAACTTTACCTTTTTTCAAAAGTTGTTCATATGAATATAATTGTATATATTGTAGACAATAATGATATTCATAGAAAAGCTGATTCAATGTCTGGCATTTGCTGCTGTATTACATGGGTAAGGAGAGGTACATGACTTGGGAAACTTTGATTTGATTTTTACAGGATGGCAGCATATGGAATTCATTACTATGGGTGACTGGCAAGGTTGGTGATAGTCCTCTGGGGACCAGTCTGAAGTATGCTAAGAAAGTCCACAGAACAGGAAAGGAGGCTCCACAGAGCCTTGCTCTGCTTGGGGGAATCTCTTTATGCTGCTTCCTTTGTCTCTGTCCACGATTTTACAGCGTCTGTCTTCTTGGCTTGAGTCTTGGCTCTTTCTCTGGGGCTGACTCCGGGTGGTTGGGGTGTGTGTGTGGTGGGGTGCTCCACTTTCTTAACCTGCTGTCTCCAGTAGAGTCTCCTGTCTATGTGTTCAAGAACCACAGCCGCACAGCACCATGGTCTCAGCCTCCTGGGTGTCACAGTTCTATAAGACTTTCTGAAGACCTTGTCTATTTGATAATGTACAGGAAAACCCATAACCAGGATTTATAGCTGGCACTTAGAATGAAGAGTTGAGGGGTGAAACTGGGGGTTCAGTCCACCAAAGATTTTTTTCTTCAAGACAGAATTTCTTTGTGGGATCGTCCTGACTGTCCTGGAATTCATTCTGTAGACCAGGCTGGCCTCAAATTCACAGAGACCCACCTGCCTCTGCCACCCGATTGCTGGGATTAAAGGTGTGTGCCACGACTTCTGAGCATCACCAACGATCTTAGCAAGCAATATTACAAACCCAAAGCACAACAATTCCACAGACTGCTATTTGCATTCACTTTGCATTTCCTCAGAATGCTTTAAATTGGCGTTGTTTTGTGTCACAACATAAGATCAATTTTTTTATTATGGCCAATGCCCCCAGGGGAGATTGAAAACCTAAGGAGAATAATTTCGGTATGCAATAATCAAAAGAACAAAAGGAAAGAAACAAAATAACCAGATGAAAATTTCTAGTCAAACTGGCAATAACTGGTCACCCAAGTCAGAGAATGAAACTGAGCCAACTGCTCAGACATCAGAAGAAACCCCAGAAAGGATGCGTCCTTCAGTGGCACTTGAGGGGCTGTTCTTTTTTGTAGCTTTACTTACTGTGGTTTTTATGTTTTATTTTGTTTCTGTCTATTGAGTCTTAAATCTACACATTTGTTGTTGTTGTTGTTACTTGATAATTGCCATTTTTAGACCAGAATCTGTCTATTTTTAGGTGCAGCTAATATGATACCAGCCGGCTGCAGGACTGAGTGAGGCTGTGAGATTTTGAGCCATGGCCCCTAGTGAAGAACCACCTCTCACTCAACCCATGGTGATGAGAAAGCATTAGTCAAGTTGAAGGTGAGGCACCCAGAGTCCCAAGAGCCTGGCTCTATGTCAAAGCCATATTTGGCCAAAGAATATGTGCCCTTTGAAATGCCAGCAGGTAGGCACCTACACACGCTCAGCTAATGAAAGGTATGCTTAGTCTTGCGGCCCCAGGGTGGAGAAAATTCCCCTCCTGCCAAATAAGAACTTTCAAAGTGCCCACGATTCTGGATGTTTTTGATATAAATCCTCTGAAACGTGTGGCATTCACAGCTTCTTTGTTTGAGTGCTACTTTGGAATGAATTTACATGTTCCCATCCCTTTAAGTCAATAAGTTTGCCCAGATCTGAGGGTGTAATTCAGTGTGTGTGTGTGTGGGGGGGAGGATCTACATACGTGAGGCCCTGGGTTTCAACCCCAAGATCATATTAAGATGAGTGATGAAGTCAGTTTCCAGTAGGAACGATGCTTTAAAAAACATAATTAAGATGGAGAATCTACTTCAGAATGATAGGATCATTTGGAAAATGTTCAAAATTTGATTGAAGGGATAGACGGCAAGAAAATATAAAATGGTTGTAAAAAGGGGAGGGCATGGCAAGGTAGATCTTATTAGGGATATAAATTACCCTTATCAGATGGCTTCTCAAGGGGACCCTATTGGTAGTGAGTCCTAGGGCATGAAGGATGCCAGGCCTGCCATGCTGAAGGCAGAGTGGAGAGGAGCTTGGCATGGCTCCTCTGAGCAGTCAGCTGTGATTCACTGGGAACACAGCTGGGCCTCGGGCATATGGGAGAGGACTCAGCCGTGTAGGCATCGTGGCTTCCTGGGAGCACAGAGATTCACAGCCCCATCATCTCGATGCAGAACGGGGCCTTGCCAAACTGTCTTTGCCAAGACAGCAGAGCCTGCTCAAGCTCTTGATTTCTCCTCTTTGCAGATTGCAAATGAGGTGGGCAGGATGGCATTTGGGACACTCCTGGCTGAGAGGGTACCCCCAATCCCTGTTCCTTCTGTTAGACCTTGCTCTCTTTCAACTCCCTCTGCTCCTGCTTTCTCCTGGAAGAGCCTAGAGAGGCTTTGGACTGACCTGTGTTCAAGTCTGTTCTCTCTCCTTACTTTCTGTGTGGCTTGGAGGAAATCGCTGGGCTCCTGTAAGTCTCAGTTTCCTCAGGAATAAGACGTAGAGCTAACAGCTCTTTTGCAGAGTGGGATAGCACATATTAAGGATGCTGCCAACATTCAACCCCTACTTCAGTCAATCTCAGGACTTTTGATATTTTGTCCAAAAGCAGCTACAAGGAGTGGTCCTGTGTGGTGTACAGTGTTTAGAGAATGCCTACAAATTTGATGTCAGGAATGCTTCGCCTCCAGCTGGAACAATAAAAAATGACTCTAAACACAGCCAAATGTCTCCTAGGGGACAAAAAGGGTTGCTGGCTATTATGACTTCTGGCTCATTTGCCTCTTAGTTTTGGGGAAACAAACTGCTATGTTAGGGACAGACTAAGTAGCTCTTAACTGGTTACATAGGTTAAAAAGTGAGCCAGTAGACGGACCTTTTAGGGGTTGGAGAGCTGGCTCAGCAGTCCAGAGTCTGCACTGCTCCAGCTGAGGGCCCACTGCCATGTCAGTAGCATAACTGCCTACAACTCTGGCTAGAGGAGATTCAAACCCCTTCTGGGCTCACAGACACTGTGACCACACACACACACACACTATATATATATATATATGTATAAATGTA
>NW_026067895.1:19610415-19620368 GCF_014885135.2 Alexandromys fortis | reverse complement strand
CTCTCTCTCTCTCTCTCTCTCTCTCTCTCTCTCTCTCTCTCTCCCTCCCTCCCTCCCTCCCTCCCTCCCCCCCCTCTCTTTCTTTTATTCCTAAGGATTGATTTTCTTTACCTTTATTGCGGGATGGTGGATGGGGGTACATTTGTACATGTGTTTGTGGAGACCAGAGGACAATGTCTTCTTCATTTTCTCACCATAACGTCTTTTGAGATAGACTCTTGCACACAGTACAGTACTTACAGACACAGAGGGACTTGCTGGTCACCGAGCTCCAGGGATTCACCTGCCTTCGTCTCCCCAATACTAAGACTACAGGGGCCCACTGCTGTGCCTAGCTTGTGTTTGCACGGCAAGTACTTCCCTACTGAACCAAACTCCCAGCACCAGAACTGATTTTCTCTGGTTGTGAGCCTGAGTCTTTAAAGCCTGGGCCACCTCTCTGGCCTCAGAACTCATTTTTCTGAAAGGTCATCTAAGTGACAGCTGGGTTTCCATCTCCTGGAGAGGATACATTTAAAACAAGAATCTGTAACTTAGTCTGGGACTCTAGGATGGCTTGGTCAGCGACAGAAGGGCAAGGAGCAGAGGGGTCACGATAAAATTATTCCGGTGCAGACTCTCAATGATAGGAAAGGTGTTTTGCCTTGAGTTCATTGGAGAGGGACAGCCACGGTGCAATGTCAGGGCACGAAACACCAAGGGACAGAAGAGAACAGCCAGAGGTCACTACCTGGTGCACATTGTCAGGAAAGAGCAGAATGGCTGGCTTAGACTTTCATCACATGACACACCCATGTGAGAACAACGGCAAAGGCAGAATTGCAGCTTCTTTTCCTGTTGCTGACAGGATACTCTGATGAAAGCGCCTAAAGGGAGGTTTATTGGGCCCACAACTCCAGGTTATAGTACTTTATTGATGGGAGGTCAAGGCAGCAGGAAGTTGAAGCACCTGGTCCCGTGATAACCATGGTCAAGAGCAGAGAGCAGGGGCTGAAGAGATGACTCTGAGGTTAGGAACACTGCCTGTTCTTTCCGAGGTCCTGAGTTCAGTTCCCAGCAACCATACAGTGTCTCACAACCATTTATAATGAGATCTGATGCCTTCTGGCGTGCAGGCGGAACACTGTATACATAATAAATAAATAAATCTTAAAAAAGAGCAGAGAGCAATAAATTAATGTTGCATGTTAGTGTTCAATTCACTTTCTCCGCTCTTACATAATCCAGGATTCCCTGCTCAGGGAATGGTGTCACCCACAGTGGCACCTCCTCTTACCTCAAGTAAGGTAATCGACTCAATCCCTACCAAAGATAATTCCTCATTGAGATTCCCTTCCCAGGTGATTCCAGTTTGTGTCAAGTTAACACAACTAATCACCCCAGGCAACAGAGGTTTACTCTAGCTAATGCTTTTAGAAGGTTCAGTCCATGGTCAAGTGGCTGTATTGTTTCTTGGCAATGGTGAAGCAGAAACATCACGGCAGAGGACATGGCAGAGCAGAGCTGATCACTCCATGGTATCCAGGAAGGGCCAGGGCCAGGGCTGAGACATGTCTGCAGTGCACACCTCCAGTGACTCATCTCTTCCAACACTATTTTTTCATAGCATCCTCACCTCCCAATAGTCTGTTCAAATTTGAACCCACCAATGGATCAATGGACCCATCAATGGATCAATAATTAGATCCAAGATCTCATAAGCTAGCTGTGTCTTAAACCTCACTCACAGACCCTGAAGCATGTTTTACCGATCTTCCAGATGCCTCTCAATGAATCTAACCATAAAGATTAGACATTACAGTGGTTATAGACACGGGTCCTAACCGACTTGGGTTTGAGCCTTGGCACTGTCAAATATTTCTTGAATGACTCTGACCAAGTTGCTTAAGCCCTTTGGCATTTAGACCCATCTCCATAAATCAATGAAGGTTTTTATGACACATAGATATTGTGAAGATTCCCACCACCCCCCTCCATGATTTGTTTTTGTTTATTTTGAGACAGGGTCTTCCTGTTTCGGTCCAAGCTTCCCTCAAGCTCACAGCAAGCATCTTCCTTCAGCTCCACAAGTGCAGGTGTACATCATAAGGACCAGCTATAATTTCTTAACCTATGAGCTTGATAAATGTCAGTTGATACAATATCTACCCAATAGAGAGTTTAACTGGCCAGTTCTTCGTATTGTGAGCATTGAGAGGAGGGCTCAAAAGTGATCCAGATCTTTTTCATGACAAGGTATTTTTTTTTTTAAAGGACCACTTGTGGAACCAACCATTGAGTAGAGGAGAAGTGTGTGGATTCCCTGCTGGTGATCATGGTGGGACCGAAGGCAATCTGTCACCTAATGGCACAGTGGGCCTACTGAGAGGTTATGTATTTTGTGGAGAGATCCCAGAACACAGTGACAATACCTATAATGGCGGAGCTGCACATATATAAATCACAGGACTTTTTTGGGGGGAAGGATCTGGTAATGTCATCAAATGACACGGAGGCACGTGTATGAAATAACATCAGGAGAAGAAAGTGGGATGTTTGATCGCCTTCATTAACCACAATGAGCAATGGAAGTCACGCATCCTGTCACCCCCACCCCCAGCATACACTCACACTGCGGTCCACAGGCACCAGCTTGTTCTAATGCGCCAGCTCTGGGGACCACTCTTGCTTTCAGTCCTGGGGATCAGGTTGACTCCCAGCTTCATCCTTGATCTTAGTCTTTGCGGTAATTTCTCACACTCTGATTCTGCCCAGGGCACCTTCCGCCACCTCTGACCTGTGATATCTAGCATTTGTATTGATCCAGGAGACATCAAAAGAGGACGAGGTCTGGTGGGAGAATCTTCAGATCAACAGGACCTCCTCAGGGCCTGGCTAAGGGTGAGCATAGACCACCACATGGAGGACTGGCGCCTGGCTAGGACTTGCCACGGTATGTAGGACACAGTCTGAGTCCAAGGGTTCCTGGGTATCTGGATTTCCACTTGCGTGCCGGATCTCTCGGCTCCACAAAGCAGAGTCAGCTGTAGCCCACATCTGAGTAACCGACATTTTCATCCAGGCCTGGCAACCGCGGGAGTGTGAAATATGAGTCAGTTATTTCATTCCACTTCCCAGCAGAGAGAGACGGTGCCTCATCCCGCGTGAATGCAGTCATTCAGGAAGACTCTCCTCCCGAGTGTTATTCAGGCAGAGGTCAGGACTTCTAATGAGGCCTGGGCTGTGAGTCAGGATGCGTAGCCAGCTGTAGCAAAGGGGCACCTGACCCTTGCTCAGTCTCCCAACACCCGTATCTTTCCCTTACCCAAACAATCACAATGATATGCAATGACCTATTTAATTGTAGCAAATCAGCTTTTGCTCCTCCCACCCCCAAGTATCCATGGTGGGCTCGGGTTGCTGAAGTTAGAGAGAGACTCAGAGTAAAGCTGCGCTTGTCACGGTGATGCGTGTGAGGGCAGAGGCAGGAAAAGGAAAGGCCTGGATGTGTGAGGGCGGGAATAGGAAGGAGACACAAGTCAGCAAGGTCGGGGCTGGAGAGATGGCTCAGAGGTTAAGAGCATTGCCTGCTCTTCCAAAGGCCCTGAGTTCAATTCCCAGCAACCACATGGTGGCTCACAACCATCTATAGTGGGGTCTGGTGCCTGCAAGCATACACACAGACAGAATATTATATACATAATAAATAAATATTTAAAAGAAACAAGTCAGCAAGGTCAGGACAGGGCATGAGGACATGGAAAAATCTAACTTGGAGATCAGACATTTCATAAAAGACTTTGGAGAATTTTGCTGAGGTGTGATCTTCCTCTGGGGTTTTGTACAGGGCTTCACTGTAAGATTTATACAGGAGATTCTATGAGGGACACAAAATTTCCTGCACAAAGTCCTGGTCCACATCTGTGCTAGCCCCCAGTGTGTTTGGCACAGAGCCGACACTGCATTTACTGGAAAGAAGAAAGCTGTGTTGTGCTGCAGCAAAGTAAGCCAGAGGCCCCTTGTGTAATTCAGAGTATTTGCTTCTGTTGACTTCCCTGCCACACGAGGGTCAGGACTGTGTCTCTATCCCCAAAGCCTAGCACAAGGCGGCCATGTAACAGACAGATGCTGGAGTGTGTGTTGAATGAATACATTTAAAGAATGCCCCCCACGAATGGCTGCATAGCACTTCTGCTGCTTACCTGTGTTGTTCAGTCCTAATAAGGTGGGTGCTGTTGGCTGCCAACGTAGCTGAAAACCATACCCAGGAAGCAATCTGGGCTATGAGAAGCCGGCCTCGTGTACTATGGAGGAGGCCAAGCTCATTGCTGTAATTGCAGAAGTCAGGTCACTAGGTATTTCGCATGCTGCTCTATAACAAAGACAACTAAGCTGCACTCAAAGAAATACATACATTTGTTCGCTATTGACCCTCTGAGAACATCTATTGTAAGGAGGAATTGAGTTCCAATCACGTAGGAACACACAGGGACAAGTACCAAGTATTTGCAGTTACAACAACCTTTAATTTTTTTCCCACTTAAGCTAAAATGAAACACACCAAACTGAAAAGGGAACTCGACAGCTTTTGTGCTGGAACCGGAAGAAAATGGTTGTTTGAGTCAGAAAGGTGGGTTGAAGAGCAGCTTAACTACCGCCTGGTGAGGGGAACTCAGAGACGTAATTGAATGTTTGGGGCTTCAGTTTCCTCATCTACAATATAGCAGTATAAATATCATTGTATGTTGTGATGGGGTCACTTTGACGGGGCTGCAGTGGTTTGCCCATTTTCATATGTTCTAAAACATGGCAGGTTTTTTTCTTTTGAAGTTTTCCACTGCTGTGTGCGTAAGCACCCTTAACCCATTCCCCGTGTGCCACGCCAAGGCTGGCTCAGCGTTCAGCTCATTCTGAGCTGCGGTCAGAGATTACTCAAGACTGGGTGATTTAGAAGGAACATACATTCATTTCTCACAAAACTAGAGTCTCGGCCAGTTATCAAGGGTTTTCCAGTTGGGAAGGTCTTTCTTGGGGATGGTAGGAAGGGAAGGGAGAGAAAGGTGGAGGGATAGTAGGAAAAGGGGAGGACAAAGAGGGGTCAAACTCCTCTTTTCATAGAGAATCCTCTTTTAGGATGATGAATCTAGCCTAGTAACAATTTCATTCATTCATTGATATTCAGTGACGATTATTTCATTCACCTCCAGGGTCTAACCACCTATCCTTAGATTCCACTTCCTACCAACCATTGAACTGGGGTCTAAGTTTAGTGCTTGATGGTGGGGAGAATAATCCAAATATAGTACCCAGCACAGGACACTGAGAGTCAAGATGATAAGAAGCTGGTGAGCCCGATTACACAAAGAACTTGATCGCTAAGGGGGAAAATCATAGCAGAAATTTCAAATTTCATCCTTGAGAGCAGCGACAGAATTTGTAGCAGGCAAGATGTCTTGTTTCTGAAAGAGCTCTGTGGAAGTCAGCTTGGTCTTACAGGAAAGTGAAAACCAAAATGAAACCAAAACACTACAAACCTAAAAACCATTCCCTTTGCAAACCAGGTTAGGGAAATTGTAGCGTTCTCAATGGGCTGTATAGAAGAGAGACGGCAGAGGACTCAGATCTGAGGAAGGGCAGAGAGACCCAAGATGGCAGCAAGCTGAGTCCCAGGGAATAAACAAGGATACAGAATTACCTGTGTACAGAGACCCACGGCCAAACATTAGGCCCAGCCTGGGAAATCCTACTGAAGAGAAGGGGGAAGCATTGTATGAGCCAGAGGGGTCAAGGACATCACAAGAAAACCCACAGAATCAACTAATCTGGGCTCACAGGGGCTATAGAGACTGACCGGACAGCGAGGGAGCCCGCATGGGACTGACCCAGACACTGCATATATGTGACAGTTGTGGAGCTTGATCTCCTTGTGGGGCTCCTAAAAATGAGAGCAGGGGCTGTCCCACCCAATGCTTTGGCTGACTTTTGGGAGCCTATTGCTCATACTGATTGCCTTGTCCAGTCTTAATACGGGGGTGGGGAGGTGGGGTACTTAGTCTTACTGCAACTTGATGTGCCATGCTTTTGACACCCATGGGAGACCTGTCCCTTTCTGAACAGAAACAGAGGAGTGGATGGGGGACACAGAGAGAAGATGGGGGGGGATGGGAGGAGAAGAAGGGAGGGAAAACTGCGGACAGAATGTAAAATACATAAATTAAATAAATAAAAAAAGAATTGTCTGTGAGGGAGAAAAGGACGTCACAAATGTTCCAAATCTTACTTTAGTAACTAATTTTGGTTTTGTGTAAGTTTTCCACTTCAGAAGGAAACGAATAAAGAGTGCAATTTTAATGTAGAACCAGAAATAGCTGAAATGTGAGAAGAGGAAAAAAATAAAAAGCAAACAAAGTGTTCCTAACCAGCAATATTCCTCATGTTTAGTTTTCAGCCTTGTGTCCAGGCATAGCCTTGGTTTGAGACCTTATTATAGGCCCAGCACAGTATAGCATACTTCCCAGTGTGAAGACTTCTGCTTCTCCTTGATTTTGAAAATGTCTCAGGCTGTCTCTTTCTCAGATTCTCCTTATTCTTTCTAGTTTGTCCTTATGAGTGCCCAGTGGACAATATGGAATGTTCTGTGAGGTTTGTTTCTGGGACACAGACATGATCCCCCAATCTCCCCATTCTCCCATGTTTTACAAGTAGTTAACTTCAAGTAGTTCCACAGAAGACCAATGTCAGCCTTCCTTGAGATGTCCATAAGACTTAGAGATTCTCTTCTTCTTTAAGGCTACAAATCCCCATTTCTCTTCCTTTTATTTGTGACACCCCCTCCTCACTGGCCATCCATCCACTGTAGCCGCCTGCTCAAAACTTTTCATTTCCTGGTGCACTTTGTGGTTAACAGGTAGATATGGCAGATACATATTGGATTAGCCTTCTCCTTCTCCCTAATTTATTCCTATTTTTATGGTGCTAGGACCCTAAAGATGATGGAAAATTCCATGCAGGAGTGAAGATGGACCACCTGAGGGATCCCCGGGGTTAGAAGAAACACCATTCCTTATGGCTATTCCCTCGTTTATTTTTTATCTGCTGTAAGCTGTGGTATTGCCGTGAGCAGACTGAAGTACGCTGACCCTGCCTCGCCTGTCACTGACACATCGACACATGTCACTTTTCTCATTGCTGTGACAAAGTGCTTGACAGGGGACCTTAAGGAAGGAGAGGTTTATCTTGACTCATAGGTTCAGAGAATTTCGTCCCTCCTGGCAGGAAAGGCAGCGCAGAGTTCACGGCGATGAGAGCAGGCAGGTGAAGTCTTTATATGCTAGCAGACTCAAGCTGAGAAAGCTAGATTGCGCTTTCAGGGGAGGGTACACCTTCCAAGGGTCCGCCCCTAGAGACCTACTTCCTCCACCAAACTCCACTTCCTAGACTCCACAGCTGTCAAAATAGCGCTGGAAACTGAAGGCTAAGCATTTAAAACAGCCTGTTAGGGACATTTTAGAGACAAGCCAAAATAAAATCAAAACTGTATTTTGGTCAAAACTATAAGTAATTTCCCCTCATTTCTACTTGCTTCATGTCAATTCCCTCTTATCTTAGGCTGGCATTTAGACCCAGAGGCAGTATTACATCTGGAGTTCTGGCAGCCCTATCTTTATTTCATAACGCCCATCTCTTTGCCTCTGACTTCTCTGCCAGTCATTTGTTGATAATCTATCCTCCAGTTCCCTAATTCGTGGAATTTAAGCAGAATTTTACTCCAAAAGCCCTATTTGTTTTCCGCCTATTTTCTTACATGCTGTTACAGGCTTTAATTATATCAAGCATACTTTTATTTTGGTTCCATAGATTGTTATATTTTCTCCACATCATGAAAATTCTGTTTTTCTTGCATTTCACGCCTTTCATCTCCTTCAAGGTCGATGCTTCCTCAGGCAACGTGGAATGCTTTTAGAAACGCAGTTGTTTTCATTGTCAGCTCGGCACTGACTAGAGTCACCTAGGAGGGAGGCTCACTGAAGAACTGTTTAGAGGAGGCTGGCTTGTGGGCATATCTATAGAGTATTGTATTGATGGGTAGGTGGCACCACTGTCTGGCAGGATAGCCTGGAATATATAAGAGTAAAGAAAGGAAGCGGAACACGGGCATATACGCAACTGTGGACAGGATGTGACCAGGGGTCCAAGCTTCTGCCACATAGATTTCTTCGCAATGACAGATGAAATGCTGAGTCAAATAAATCTTTTCTTCCCCTTAAGTGGTTTTTGTCTGCATGTTTTATCACAACAGGAAAACAAACCAAGACAATAAAATTAGTCGTTGAGACTGGGCAGTTGGTGGCAGAGATCATGAATCCTATGCCCTCTGGATTAGAGAAATATTCCTCAAGAACTATATTGACTTTGCCCTGGGAATTTCACAAATCTTAAACTAATTTTAATATAAACACCTCCTTTTGGCCTTTTTGCACCCTTGAAGGTAGTGAAGAATTGAGCCCTATCTTCTCATGTGGTGTAGACTTTGATTTATTTTTAATTATATACATTTACTTTTTTTTTTTCTCCCAGATTCTTGGCTACCTTCAGGATCTATCAGCACTTGTTGGGGCGGCAGATGGACTTCTTCTTAGCCATGTTGTCATGGACTGGACAGCTTTTTAAAATCCTTAGGTTTTCCTTCCCCTTAGTATAGTGATATTTTCTTTGTAATCTAACAAAAAAAAAAAAAAAGCTTGCCTGAAGATCAGAGTGCAGAACTAAGCCAGCGGTTAGCAATAGAGGCGAGGCAGTGGTGGCACACACCTTTCGTCCTAGCACTCAGGAGACCAAGACAAAAGGATCTTTGTGAGTTCAAGTTTGAATCTGTCTAAAAAAGAAACAGAGCTCACACAACAGTGATCTTGAGATCCCACGCCTTTAATCCCAGCACTAAGGAGGTGGAGACAGGAGTGATATGGCTGGGCAGAGAGAGGAATATAAGGTGGGAGGAGACAGGAGCTCAGATATGGTCTGAGGATTCAGTCTGAGCATGCAGTCTGAGGTTTCACAGAGACAGGATCTCACCCTTTTGGCTTGAACATTGGTAGAGGTAAGAACCTCTAGTGGCTGGCTGCTCTGTTTCTCTGATCCTTCAGCTTTTACCTTCTAATATCTATCTCTGGGTTTTCATTGCTAAGAACAGTTAGAATTCATGCTACACCTCAGAGATATGGTCCCAGTTTGCTTTCAAGACAGTTCTAAAAGTCCATGAGTTTTTAATATTTACATTTGTCTTATTTCATATTACTTTTATTCCTCCGGAGGAACAAAGAAGAACTATTATCTACCTGGAAGTCTTACTTGGTTCACCATTCATCCTCACTGATCTGTGCAATTTCCACATCCCTAGTGATTGTACAAGGCACTGTACAGTGGACCTGCAGGGTGTGTCTCCTTCCCCGACAACGGTCTCCATCATAAACCTCCTCCACTGCCATTGAATGTTCAGAAATGCTGAACCGGTTAACAGTGACCAAAGCAGTCCAGCCTTCTAACAACAAGCAGTGGGGAGGATGCCTCATATGGAGCAGGTCTTCAAAACCTCACCATCAGAGTGCCAGCATCTTTCCCTTCTCTTTGCTGTTACTGTTGTGACCATGGTACCCACATGTAGACATGCACAGACCCACACCCTTTGCTTAAGAAAGGGTAGGAGAGGGGGCTGGAGAGATGGCTCAGAGGTTAAGAGCACTGACTACTATTCCGGAGGTCCTGAGTTCGATTCCCAGCAACCACATGGTGGCTCACAACCATCTGTGATGAGATCTTGTGCCCCTTCTGGCCTGAGGGCATACAGGGAGGCTGAACACTGTGTACATAATAAATAAATAAATCTTTAAAAAAAAACTTAAAAAAAAGAAAGGGTAGGAGAAAAGGTCAGGGGTACAGCTATGCTACTCTAAGAAATCCTCTGCATTTGCTATTCA
>NW_026067895.1:19529411-19606667 GCF_014885135.2 Alexandromys fortis | reverse complement strand
TACCTGTATCTGAAGGATGACAGTAGATAGGAGTAGATGGGAGTGTGTTGAGAGCAGGTAGGAGATGAGAGTAACCAGAACATATTGTATACCTGTATGGAATTCTCAATGAACAAATTAAATAACTAAATATAAATTAAATAACTAAAAATAAATATAAATTAAATTTATATGTCAGCTGCTTTTCTGGTTTGAGTAGTGATCTATCTTTGATATGTATTTGTATCTTATATCTCAGATTTACTGTGAGCTTCTCATTACCCAAGCCATCTATGTTCACCGTTACACTTCTAGTCCCAACTGTTGCCCCCAACAATAATGACTGGCGTTAATACACAACAGCTCCAAAGAACCAGCACCGACGCTAGTCCTTGGACTACCTAATCGTGAGTCTAGTTGTATCAAACAAAATTCTTTGTAAGTTCCTCTTAGCTCTAGGCTTGTTGTTATTCTAATGAGACATGAAGCAAGAACCAAGAACTTGACGTGACCATAAAATATTCCTACATTATTTCCAAGTCCTCTCCCTCCAACCTCACAGGGAAGTTTGTTTCCAATTAAGCAGTAGGAGGTTTCCAAACAAATAAGGCTTATTTAGAGCAATTTATGTGCAGGGAACTAAAAGATTCTGACAGACCGAACCCTGCATCATGATGACTCAAACTCTCGCTTGCTTCTGAAACAGCAGTGTAGCGCAGTTGAAATGGTTCTGTGGGACCCACACCACAGCACCTCAGTTTTCCTTTTCTTGGCGAAAGAACCATTTTCAAATAAAAATGCATTAAGAAATTTTTGTCTTGAATTTTCTAGTAGGAGTCCAAATGTTTCGTGCATTTTTGTATAACTTTACCCCAAGTGTAGTGTGTTCTATCCTCAGCTTCCTCCATCCCTAGCGGTGCACAGGTAGGAATCAGGTTGTTGCCAGGGCTTCTTGGAAGTCTGACCTTTGTCAGAAATGAGACCAGCATTTGATGCCAACCCTGGGTGTATAAAACACCCTAACATCCTACAAGCCTGGAGCCCATGGTTGGGCCGTTTCCCACATAGCAATGTGGACGCTAATTTGTTGCCCTGCAGGAGCCATTATGTGCCCCGTGGTAGAAGCAACTTTCTCTTGTAGAGTTTCCTGATCTCATTTGTAATCTATTCTATAAACTGTGGAGGCTTTTGCCTCCGATAAGAGGAGAATTTTCCAGATTGTTCTGTTGTTGCCTAAACCCTTCATATCCACTAGAACACAGGAAAACTTCTATTAACAAAATCAAGACTGGGTACCAACTGTATTTGTCTGCATCCTCTCAAAAGTAAAAATATTGTGCAAGTCCTGGCCCGAATCTAAGCACGAACCCTAGCCTGGCAGGCAGCCTGTGCCTCGTGGTGAGCTACTTCATCTCTTTAGTTTCCCCCTCTATAAAATGATGGTTATATTGGTACTAATTTTATTGACATGAGGCGAATATTGAATGGGAGGTAATGAAAATCAAGTACTAAGCACACTCTACTCAGTAAATAAGTTTGACAAGTATTATGTTATTTTCACAAACCGGGGCTTCTTTTTCAAATCCATTAAGTTTTTGGAAGTAGAAAAAGTTCAGAGAAAGTCCGTAGTCACCGAGAACTACCAACAGTCTTTTGTCCTCCAAATGCTCACATTTCTGCCGAGAGCTTGCTGCTCGTCAAGTCATCCCTGTTCGTTTCCTAGGCACAGCATCCCGCAGATACAGCTATCATCTTCTCCATTTATTGTAACCAGGCAAAGCTCTTCCAGAAAAAAAATCCAATAAAGGGAATAAAATAAAACTAGACCAAAATCAACGAAATGGGCATCTTCCCTTTTTCAAGTGTTTTGGCATCTTGAGACAAGTGTTCCCACCAGTTAAAATCAAAGTTTTCAGGGGACTGAGTAGAGTTCCCACTGTCATGCTGGGTGATATTCTTCCTCTCAGTGAGGTATATATACAGCACACACTGTGATATTAGGGTGAGTTCTTGGTCTTCTCCCAAGATTAATCTTTATGTTAAAAGAGGCTTGAGAGTTATTATTTTAAAAAAACCTTTAAAAAAATCTGAATATATTCCAGGCATCATATTCCCCGGGGTGGGTAGAGCCACTGAGAGTCAGGGAGCAGAGTGTAGGCCTTTGTAAGACGACAGGAGTTAAATGCACCGACACAAGGCATTCACAATGACCAGTAAGCACTCTGTAAACACTGCCCCAAAGGCTCACGCAAATGTATAACAGGGTTTACATTATATGACCCCGTTGTCTATTCTGGAGCGGTCAGTGCAAAGACAAAAATGCAACAGTAACAGACAGCTCTTCACCTGGGAGCAGTTAACATGTTGTCATTTTGACTACAGGGGGATTAATCCGCCTGTAATTTCCCACACGTCTCTCTCCTAGAAAATTCCTTATCAAGGTCTAATCAAGGCTAACTGTGGCATATTTCTCTTTGGATATTTTCCTAGTGGATGCTTTACTTTATACTTAGTATATTAATTTTTTTTTTGAGAAATCAGGTCAGTTTGTTGGCTGGCCTGTGGAAACTTCTGGATTTACCATTAGCAAGCAACAATTTGTAATAGTAGTGTCACTTATGATTGCGAAGTAGACACGGGTATCTATGTGTGATGATTCATCTAAGCCACATAAGTAATGTGTTTCAATGAGTTTTACAAAGTGAGTACGAATAATTCATCCCCTTCCTTACAAACATCTCTTTAGGTTCTTCTTTTCTGTGGAGGAGATATACATTTTACAAAGAAGCCTCCTGCCTTGGCAGAAGCTGGCAAATTTTTAACTCTTATATTAGGCAAATTTATCTCTAAAATGCAATATTCAAAAGCCCTCTACTGGCAAGGAGCTAAATCTCATCCTGCAAAGAGCCAGCTCCTGAGGGGTGGGGACTGTATCTCTTGTTATTTTGAATTTGTCTCATAATGGATTTTGAACTTGGGCAGAAGAAAAGAGATAATGCCAATAATTACTTCTGCATAGACTCAACCCAAGACTTGATTCTTTGAAAACACCGAAAGCATCAACCTTTAGCTAATCTGAGAGAGGGAACCCAAACTGTTAAAAGTAGAGATAAGAAAGGAGATTAGAAAGATTCTACCATTAGAATCTGATTATTTAATGAATTTAATGAATTAAATTCGAAGGATCACTTGCAAAAATTTTGAATATTCGTATTCTAAACATATATTCTAACAGTCTAAACTGGAAATTTTAGTAGAACTGGTTAAACTCCTAGACACATATGACCTGCCAACATTAAATCAAGTAAATATATTGAAAACAAGCAAACCAGTATTGAAACGTCTACCAGCAAAGACTAGCCCAGGACCTGCTTAATTCATCACTGTGCCCTACCAGGCCTTCAAAGAAGACCCAATGTTAACACTCCTCAAACTGTTCCGTACACTACAAAGAGAAGGGCCATTCCCTAAGCCCTAAGCCATTCTATGAAGTCAGCACCATCCTGATACAAAAGCCAGGTAAGAATATAACAACAAAAAGAAATTATCCCAGTTTTCAGATGACATGATCCTAGCACTAAAATGCCCTGAAGATTCTACCAGGAAACTCTGATAACTGCTTTAACAAAATAGCAGAATACAAAATCAGCACACAAAACTCAGTAGCATATATATATATGCTGAGAAGATATATAAGGAGAGAATCTCATTCAAAACAAAAACAAATCTAACCAAAGATAAAAGACCTTTCCAATGGAAACTTCAAAACACCGAAGAAAGACATTGAAGAACTAGAAGACAGGAAGACCGCCCATGCTAATGGATTGGCAGAATTAACATCATTAGGTCAGCAGTATTCATGAACATGATTTACAGAGCTGATGCAATCCTACCAAAACTCCAATGACATTTTTCACAGAACTAGGAAAAAAATCCTCAAATTTATATGGAAGCATATAAGAGCCTAAATGCCCAAAGCAATCTTAAAAAGAAAGAATAGTTCTTAGAGGCATCACGGAACCTGATCTCAAATTATACGATAGACCTGTAGCCACAAAACAGGCTAGTCCTAGCCCAAAAACAGACATGTAGAACAAAAGAATAACGCAGAGGACCCCAAAATAAAGCCCTACACTTATAAGCCCCTAATTGTTAACAAAAGTGCTAAAATGTGTATTGTGAGAAAAGCTTCTTCAACAAATGGTGCAGGGGAAGTCCACAGGAACAAGAGTGAGACTAGATCTATATCTCTTGCCCTACGTAAAATCAAATGAAAAAAAAATGGATCAAAGATCTTGCTACAGACCTGAAACCCCCTGAAACTGCTAGGGGAAAACCCTTGGAGGTTTAGGCTTAAACAATAACTTTCTAAAAAAATATTCTAATAAAATTGGAAATAGAATTTTAACTTGAAGTTAAAAAAGACAACCTCCTGGACAGCAAAAGAAAGCATTGAGTGAGTGAAAAGACAGTCTACAGAATGGGAAAAGTCTTTGCTCGTGCCTGTCTGATAGGGAGTTGGTACCTGGAACCTATGAACAAAGTTTTCTATATCCAAAAAATAAAATGTCAAAAAATTCAAATCATCCAGTCAATATTTAGGTTCATAAATTAAACAGACGGTTCTCCAAGAAAGAAATATAAATGCCAATAAGTATGTGAAAAAGCATCCAATATCCTTACCCATCAGGGAAATGTAGATTAAAACTTTGAGTGTCCAGCTCACCCCAGTCAGAATGCTAGCGTCGAGAAAACAAGTGACATGGGAGGGTAGGGGTTCTTATCATATACTTGTGACAATGGAGATTTGTGTAAACACTTTGGAAGTCAGTGTAGAGATAACTAAAAAAAAAAAAAAACCCTGAAAATAAAACTGCCATATGACCCACCTCTACCTTTTCTGGATAGACATAAAGAAGCCTAAGTCACCACACTACAGATTTATGTATACATCTACGCTTATTGCTACGCTGTATAATAGCTAAGACACAGAACAAGCCATGCCCACCAAACATGCGTGAATAAAGAAAACAGGGCAAGTGTGCAAAATACAACTATATTTAGCGTCAAAGAAAAAGAAATCATGACCTTTGCAGGAAAGTGGATGGAATCGTTATGTTAAATGGAACAGGTCAGACTCAGACAGACACACATCTGGGTTTCTCTCCTATGTGGGTGCCAGTTTAAATTTGTGTGTCATATATATGGCAAGTAGGTGGGAAAGGAACTCTGAGGGGAGGCCAGGGCTAAAGGGAGGAGGGGGTAAGAGAACATAATGGAAGGTGTATATCCTCTGAGCAGAGCAGGGAACTTCTTTATGGGAGGCGGAAAGGGGATCAGCAGGAGGGATGGGGATGGAGAGGGGGGAGGGCAGTGATGATGGGAGCAAGCAGTAAGGGTACGAAAATGTCACAATGAAGTCCATTTCTGTGTATGATAACCTATCTCAAAGAAACAAAACACTGGCCCTTTAAAGCTCTCAGGAGGACAGAGGGACAGAGGGATGTTACACAGAGAAACCACCTTGTCTCGAAAAACCAAAAAAAAAAAAAAAAAAAATCAAGCTGTGTGAATATAGTCAGCTGTTCGAGTACATCTCCTTGTACCCTCACTGTGAGGTTGGCATTATTACCTCCGTCTCACAGAAGAGCTGAGAGGACAGAAAGACCAGCGAGAATCACTGAAAGTTGGGACTTAAGGACCACAGCTCCCGGATCCCAAAGTCTCTCCTCCTCCTCACCCTCCTCTGCAGGGTCTTGCAAACAATTTTCTTTTCTGGTAATGAAATATGTCAAGGCAAACATGCTAGAAAAAGCAGAGGTGTTCTGGTTGTTGTGTGGGAGGGAGGGAGTGTGCCCACGGGCTACTCATCCCGTTCGCGACTCTCACTCTCTGTGGTAACCCGTAGGTATGGCTTCGTGGCTTCTCTGATAAAGGCTTGCAAGCCTCGGCCTCTCCGAGTTTCCAACCTGTCTTCTCAATGAGATTACTCAGGTGGGGGTGAGGGTGGGGATGGGGCCCACGTACAGTTCTCAGTTTCTGGAACAGCCATAGGAAGTCGCCAACTCGCAGCCTCTGGGAGAAGCAGAGCTCCGATGTGGATGCTCCTGGTCTCAGGCTGCCCTGGTCTAGCCTGCCGGGCTGTGGGAAAAAATGAGCTGTGAGGACAGCGCAGCCCTCTTAAGAGCGCCACTCAGTTAGAGCAAATCCTGCCAAGTGCGGAGTGCTGGGGGTTGAATGGCAAAAGGCAGGGTCTGCGACGAGGGCCCATGAAGCCTCCACCTTGCTGCTGGACAAGGACAGGCACATGCGAGGAACACTGCGTGATTCAGATGGAAGGGGAACGAAGCGAGGAAGAACAAATGGTCCCATGCGCAATTCTTTCCTTTTATACAAGTGAAAGGTCTAATTTACGAATCCTGTAAACACTGCCGACTGTGGAAAGATTTGGCCATATGGAAAGGTCTCCTACTGCTGCCTTGGCTGGGGGGAATATTCAGAAGTTTGGAGTAATTGTCAGAAATTAGTCACAGCAACGTTGCAGGGGATGAAGTCAGCATTGCGGCCTGGTGTGGGGGTGGAGTTGCCTTCAATCACAAGATGTTTCTGTGAAGGATTTTTTCCCCCCATTTCCTTTCCGGGGAGAAGAATTTCTGCACCTTTCTAGTAACCAAGGCTTCGTTCAGTACCTAGGAAACATCAGTTTTGCAGGAGCCTCTGATAACTACAGCTCTCCTTTAGACAGGTTTTATCTCTCTTGCCTTCATTAGGCAGGGACCGCCCCTTTCATCTTGGGTTATCCATGTTCAGGCTCCAGAATGTGTTTGCGTTTATGGACTAAGACACTGAGGAGTGGTGTGTGACTGGGTCCTTCTGTACCCTTGCTTTGGAAACTGATGAAGGGCTCAGTTGCTTGATTAGGGAATTAGAGACATGAAATTCATAGGTTTTTCTAGAACAATAACCCCCAGAGGTAATGGGCCATGTTATTATTAATTTCTAGTCCATCTCCCTCAAATTTAGTGGTTGAATTGAATTATTCTACCATGAGAGTCATATTTAGAAACAGTCTGGCAGAACTCAATGTCTCCATGAGTCTGCAGTCAGATGGTGGCTGAGTTGTTGGAACTGGGTATCCAGGTTGGCTCATGTATGTGGCTGGCAACTGGCTCTGGCTGTTGACTGGAAGCTCTGTGGAGCTGTTGGCCAGAAGCCCATGCACATGGCTTCAGAGGCACAGAAGTCCCAGGGTCACTAGAGTTCTTGCAATGGGGGTATAGGTAGACTCCTCTAGAATAAGAGACACGAGGGGACTGGGGAGAAGTTGCTCGGCCTAGCAGCCCGAGAACTTGTGTCTCATGGCTTCTGCAGCTAAGTCACTTACAGAGGCCCAGATTCAAGGAGAGGAGAGGTAGTTAACATGCCTTGATGAGGAGAGTGACAACGTGTTTTTACGTGCTAGGCGTGTTCTCCTGGATGAGAGTCTCCAGAGGGTCATCTTTCCCCACTGCCACTCATTTTGGGGGTAAGTGCCAAATTTTCCCTCCCTGTCTTTCTTCTTTGTCTGGTACCACGAGAAGAATCTTTATGGGATTGCCCCTCTTTTCCTTTAAGTCCTTAATTCAAAAAGAGAAAGAAACGTATCTCGGCTCTTTGCATGTGGGTTGGCACATGCATCACGCGAGCAGTCCTGCGACGTGATGGGTTCCTGTCTTCAAGCGCTCCAGACTCAGCTGGGTGAGGAAGAAAGCCTGTGGAGTCCATGTGTAAGAAATGTGCAGCTAAGGACCAAGCCAGCGGGGGAAACGATGTTAGTTGTAGAAGAGGGGGCAGAAAGAGTCTTAGTAGCAGAGACGGGAGAAGAATGCTTTGAAATGATGTCTTCTGGACATGACAGAGCCGTTGAGCTCACGGACTCCCCACAGCTGTGGCTGTCAGCGTAAGACACGCATAGGCTCAAGCGTGCTAACATGCCAGTGTGACAGGGAAGGGGCGCATGAAGTCCCACCCCTAGCTGAGGAATGCTAGCTGTCGGTGGCCATGAGAGGAGGAACAGTGGGGTTTCTTCAGCTGTTCGGACCCTCACATAGGGGTGCGTGTAGATCTAAATATATTGTGTTCGTGTACTAAATTACCAAGAAAATTTAAGAAAAAGAGCGATTTTATTGGGAATTGGGAATTTCTGAGACTTGAGCAAGGATCACGGAGAAGGAAAGCTTACTAGACCTCAATTGGGGCTGTCCATCAAGGTGTTTCCGGGCTCACTCTCTCATGACCCTGGCAGAGGAAGAGCAATACGGAGACTGAGTCACAATTTTTTAACTTTCTGTATGTTTTATCAAGCGCTCTCTCTGGAAGGGATCAGATGTTGACAGACACTATTGGACAAGAAAAGCAAGACTCGAAGTTTAGAGAAGTTATGAGCTGTTTCAAATAAACAGATTTCTCACCTCCATGTCTCTCATCCGTGTACACCGTTAGTAAACCGCAAACAACTTGAGACTAGAGAGGTGTGCAAAGTCCAGGCTGACTGGGCAGCGAAGCAGGCATGCCTGTTTTCATTTGTTCCTCTGCAAGGAGTTATTGAGAGTCTTTCAACAACCTCCCCTCAAAAAAAAAAAAAAAAAAACCATAACACAAAAAAAACCAAATCCGCCCAAAACCCTCCTAGCTCCCCCATCTTTCTCACCTCTCCAACACCCCTTCATTCGTCCTAGTGGCACTGGGAGCCAAGCTGTGTCACACAGTATATACCCTTTTGTCCAAACAGCTTTACCGACATTACAGTTTATTGCAGTGAGTCACTGGTCTGGTTCAAGGCCTCTGGCTTCTGATACACCGTCATCACTGGATTCCCACCGAAACTCCTCTTGGACATCCCCAGGCCAGTTAGTTCTGTTCTTCCCTGCCATAGGCTCAAAGCAGTTCTTTATTCATTAACTAATAAAAGCAACACATAGACAGAAGGACTTCCACACCATTCCACCACACATTTGCTCATGATAATGGCACCCATCTGTGGGTCGCTAGCACCTGCCTAAGCCAAATGGCATCTGGTGGGCCCATGAATGTCTTCCCCGCCAGCCCAAGCCTCTAGTGTTCACTCTTATGAAGATTTGTAATGAAAAGGAGCGAGCTGAGCAAGTGAAAATACAAAATGTATAGATCAAAGAGAAAAGGTGAACCAGAAAGTAGAATGGAGTTAAATCCTGTGTTCAAGGAGATAAAGAGATTAAGAAATGGAATAAAGCGAGTGGTGACCTCGGGGAAAGAGACCTCACCCCGCTAAGTTTCCAACTTGTGAAAAAGAAGTAAAGAACAGCTTGGGTCCAGGCATGGTGGTATGTGCCTTTAATCCTAGGATTCTGGAGACAGAGGCAAGTGGATCTATAAATTCTATATCAGTCTGGTCTACAGAGTGAGTTCCAGGACAGCCAGGCTTAGGCAGTGACGGTAACCATGAAAAACAGAAAGCTGGTGAGGATGTAATTGAACAAGGAGGTTATGTTCCAGACCCAGCAAGCAGCAGAACTTGGCAACTTCAGCCTTGTGCTTCTGAATGCAGAGTCAAAGACAGAAGAAAGGGGACATGGACTCTCACTCCATGACTAGGGAAAGCTGCTGAGGCCAAGTGTCAGGGGTGTCCTTACATGGAGGCCTACATAGGCCCCGGCGTGAGGTGGTGAAAGTGAAGCCTGGATTACCTTTGAGATGATGGAGACGCCAGAGCTGTGTGATACCTGCCAAGAAGAGCTGCCAAAGGGAGTGGAACGGGCGCAGGAGAGGGAAGTGTGTTGAGTCAACAAAATTGGACAGAGGTGGAGATGTGGAGAGCCTTTGACATCAGACATGAAGATTCAGAGTTTGGAGTTTGTTCAGTTGGTTTTTGGTCCAATATTTCCCTGCTATGCCTCCCTTCCCTATATTTTGGAATGGTGATGTATATCTTGTGCCGTTATGTGTTGGAAGTATGTAACCTGCTTTTTAATTTTGATTTTATAGGAGATTACAGTTGAGAGATCGCATGAATCTCAGAAGAGACATTGAACTTTTAAACATTGTTGTGGCTGAGATAGACTACGGGGACTGTTGAAGTTGGACTCAATGCATTTTTGCATTGTGTTATTATGGCTAAAAGCCTATGAGGGCCAGGGAGTGAAATGTGGTTTGAATAAGTATGGCCCCCATAGAAGAATGTGTTTGAATGCTTGGCCCATATGGAGTGGCACTATTAGGAGGTGTGGCCTTGTTGGAGGAAGTGTGCCACTATGGGGTCAGGCTTGGAGGTCTGATATATGTTCAGGCTACATCCAATACACAGGCTCTCCTACCGCTGCCTGCGGTTCAAGATGTAGAACTCTCAGCTCCTCCTCCTGCTCCATGTCTGCCTGCATGCTGCCGTGCCCTGCCATGATGATAATGAACTTGGAACTGTAAGCCAGCCCCGATGAAATGTTTTCCTTTATAAGGATTGCAGTGGTCATGGTGTCTCTTCACAGCAGTAGAAACCCTAACAAGACAGAAGTCATGCATCAAAAGTGGATCTGTGGCATTTTGGTCCAGCCGCTATCTGCTGAGTCTAAGGACCTTGATCGTGTGCCCACGGAGGCTACAGGATGAAAAGGGACGGTGGCAAGACAAGCACGTGCTGCTCCGTCTCACAGGCCGTGACGAGCAGCTAGTCCAAGTGGCAAATTGGGAGAATAGAGGAAGAAAAATGGAGTTTTGATAACACAAATCCTTTCTGTTTGGAACCTTTAATATATGTCAATTCAAAGGTCATCATAAATGGAAATATTCAAGCTTAAAAGGTTAGTTTTATAAAGCAGAAAATTATCCCAACGTCTAAATATAGGGAGAAGAGAAACGTAGTATGAGACAGGTTACACGGGATGAGAGCAACCGTGACCCCTGTCACCTTCAGTACTGGGTAGTAGCTCTGAAGGACTGGGGGACCCGTGAAGAGGCTTCGTCCTTCCTGCAGCTGCGAGCTGCTTCTCGGAGTCTGACGTGAGGAACCCAGGGGTCAGGCAGGGTTAAAGCTGCTTTCTACTTTTCATGGTGGAAATACTGTTTCAGTGGTTGTTACTTGCATCCTTAGTCTTACAGGGGACCGAGAAGAACAGCCGTCGGTGTCTGGAGAGACTCTGGTAGGAGTCGGTATCACAGCGCTGGTGAACAGAGGTTTGCTGGAAGGCCCTGCGGGTAAATTACCGTTTGCTTATTTGACAAAAATTAGAAGGTTATCTTCCAGGTTTTGCGCCCTGCCACTTTGTCGAATTTGCCTATCAGTTGGACACGTCTTTAGTGGGGTTGGTTTCGATGCTAGAGAGGGAAGCCAGGGCCTCATGGATGGAGGCAAGCACTTTGCCATCCAGCCACGCCTCCAGCCACGTGCTGTCTTTAGAGTTTTCTAAGTTCAGGATCATATTTGCAAATAAGGATAACTTGGCCTTTCCTTCCCCTGTTAATATCCTCTTTCTTTTATTTGCCTTATTATCCTGGCTAAAGCTTTAAGTACTATAGGGAATGATATTGTGGATCATGGATATTATGTTTCATTTCAGAATTTAGAAGAAATACATTCAATTTTCCCCTACTCAGTATAATATTGGCCGGGGACCTTTTGTATATAACTTATTATGTCGATAGACCACATTTGATGCCTGTTTCCCTCTAAAGATGATGCTTCCTTCTAAGTCCTGAAGAAGGCTTGGAGAACGCTGCTTGCCTTCTGCCACCACCCGGGCTCCGCTCTATTCTGATCCACAGTCCTCTGTCGCTGAGGTCTGTGCATGCCATAGTCAAAATTGTGGTTCTGGGTATGTATTGTGCTCATTGTAATTTAATAAAAATTCTGCTAACAAAATGGAAAACTCACCCTTTGAGAATACCCACTAAAATTCTCATGTTTAAGAAAGACATGAGAGGGCTGGAGAGATGGCTCAACAGTTAAGAACACTTGCTGCTCTTGAAGATGGCTGCTGTTTGGTTCCCAGCACACATATCCGGCAGCCCACAGCCTGTAGCTCTGTCTCCTGGGGATCTGACACCTACCCTGATGGCGAGGAAACCAAGGTCTTGATGTCACGTGGGTTGTTCTGAGGCCACAGGGGGATAGTGATAGCACCGGCTGCGGCTCTGCTTCCAGTTCCTGTAGTTTTCAATTCCCAGCAGTGGGATACAGACACAGGAATGCTGACGCTTTCCCAAGGGTGTTCCTAGATTACTGGAGGCTGCAGGAAGTCATCCTTCTTCTTTCCGTGGCCCATTGTTGCAGAAAAAGAAGGCTCACCCGCCTAGGGGTTTTGGAATCTTGCCTTCAGTGTTCCCTGTGCCCACACAAAGTTCTCTTATTTAGAAACCATGCTTTTAACAGAGTGTTTCAAACGGAACAAACGCACATCAATCAGCAGGGAGCTGCAATCAGCAATCAGCTCCTCATTCATGCGAGCAGGTGACCCAGAGGCTCCAATTCTGCCGTGTCCAGATGACACCCCCTCTCCCGCCCCCCCCCCCCCCCCCCCCCCCCCCCCCCCCCCCCCCCCCCCCCCCCCCCCCCCCCCCCCCCCCCCCCCCCCCCCCCCCCCCCCCCCGCAGCCAGCTCTGTGAATGCAGCCAGTTGACAGGGACGCCACTCAGTTTCACGGAGGCCAGGCCATACCATCTCTGCTCTTAGCAAGCTTCGGAGCTCTTTTGGCTGAGGGTGCAGGTCTGCCAGAGATTGGCTGCTGGGATGATGATTCTCATTCTTTCTGAGGTAAAGGACATTGGCAAAGCTAAGGTGATAAAGCACTTTAGTCTTAGCAGGTTGAGGTGCCTCCAGCAGCTGGGTTTACAGGGACCTTCAGGCTGGCCTCTGAGTGTAAATATCCCATCCCTGAAGTTACACTGCATCCCTTCTTTTTACACCTGGAAGACAGATCTGCTTCTCCCGTTTCTCTCCAAAGGCAATAGAACTACTGCGGGTTGATTGCGCCCCCTACAGGCCGGGGCTGAGGAACTGCGTGATTCAACTTCCGATCTACAACGGACTCCCTGCTTTCCTCCATTTTCTTGGGTCTCCTGCTCAGATCAGATTTCTTGACTATACTCTTATCTCCCAGCCTCCTTCTCTCTCCCTTCCCTCTCGCCCTCCTCCACATGAGCACATGTATGGCTAGCAAAGCCCTCAGATGCACGCACACACACACACACTTTCCTATAAGCTCCGCACATCTTCTGAATTCTGGCCCCGTCCTGGGTGGAGGTGAGGCCGCTCTTCTTTCATCTGTGTTGTATGCACTTTTCTCTATAACATCTGAAAGAAAAACCTCGTGAGTGTCAAATAATAACTCTACCAAGAGAAGGAATCGCCACTGTCGTTGAGGCAGAGTTGAGTGCAATCAACAGAAGGAAGCCAGGCTCCTGGAAGAGGGGGTTCCATTTCCAGTTGGCATGGGACCGAGGGCGTTCTTGAACTTTAAAGTACTAAAACTGGGGCAGCCCCATTAAAAGCTCTATGTTTAAGTCACCTTGCTCCCGCCACTTAGTGGGGGCACTGAAGGCTTGAGCTGTCCTTTGAGTGTTATCTATTCAAGTACAAGACATGGAAGAATTCTGACCAAAGACAGCAAAGAGAGGCAATGGTTCTTACGCATTCTGGGCATTTGGAAGAGACCCACACCCCCCACATTTGGGGAGGAATAAACAGTGGCTGTTTTAGGTTTAATACCCAACTAGCATTGATTCTGTTTTTGAATCCCTCATGTTAAGAATTTCCATTAAGGATCACATAAAGCAGCCCAGAGCCTTTGTCAAATAAGGATCAATAATTTTCATTTGTGTGTTATTTTATAATTTCCTATTTCTCTAAACAGCATAGGTATGTTATAAAAAGATAGTAACTATTTTTAACAGGGGACGTTCACATACTCTTCATAGTAACACTGCATTTGTGGTTTATCAATTATAAATAAGGAAGCTGAGCGTGTGAGAGGCAGATAAGCCGAAGTCAGTGGCAGAGAAGGTGTAGACCCTGGTCTTTGACCACAGAGCCTAGATTCTAGTCCACCCATATCTGGTCTATTTTGTATATGCTTTCATGGGCACAGCAACACATTGCTTAAAATTTGATAATCACTTCCTCTTTCTCATTCCAAGAATCTTTCCAGTCTATGATTAGCCTTCTTTATGGTGTAGATTGTTTTCTCTTGGCAAACGTCCCCTGGATGCTTTTCATTTGGCCAGCAAAGCTTGGAATTGAGATGTTGTTACCCCATCAGGGTGCTTTTATGAGGAACCATTAGAGAGAGAGAGGACACAATCCCTAGCAGTAAGAACCAGGAAATGGGCACCAGGGGCTTTGGAGGCAATGCTAACTACTGCAGGGAACCCAGGGGCTTCTGGGGCAATACCAGCTACTGCAAGGAACCAGGGGCCACCTAAGCAATGCTAGTTACTGCAGGGAACCCAGGGGCTTTGGAGGCAATGCTAGCTACTGCCGGGAACCAGGGGTTTCTGGAGGCAATGCCAGATGCTGCAGGGAACTGGGGGCTTCTGGGACAATGCTAGCTGCTGCAGAGAACCAGGGGTTTCTGGGACAATGCTAGATGCTACAGGGAACCAGGGGCTTCTGGAGCAATGCTAGCTACTGCAGGGAACTAGGGGCTTTCCCAATCTTTGAAATAAACTCAACAACACACAGTAGAATGAACTAAAAGTGAAAGTTTACATTCTCCACTCTTCAAGTCCTGTGGAATTCAGCTATAACCTTTCTATTCATAAGAAGCACTTCTATGGAATATTGATGAAGTAACTTTCACCTACATTGCAAGAAATGACATTAAGCTATCATTATAGATTAAGGCAAAGATGAGAGATTTCCTTTGTAAACATAGATAATAAGCATAAAGGAGTCAATACTAACATAGTCATTCACATTTTATTTGCATTAGTTTGTAGCAGTTAAATTAGTAAATTTCCTTGAATCTAAATAGGGATTAAAATGTGCCTGCACTTTTCTATTGAGGACTCACTCATTTCAGGTAGGCACTGTTTCCTGACCCCTACAGGAATCTACTTGTGAACCAACTACAAAAAGAGAAATCAGGGGCAATCGAATTCATAACTAAAACCTGTAGGAGGCGACAATCCCTAAACCCAGAACCATTTTGTCCAGGTGATGCAGGGACGGACGCCTCCTTGAAGTCTCCTTTTCCTGCTTGAAACTTGTAAATACCGAGGTCCTCTGGCTTGAGTGCTTTCTCTCTATACCATACCCTCAGACTCTAGCTTGAGTTCCATGATGTATCCTTAAGACCAAAGGCATCCCCTGGATGTGACTTCATTCTCCAGCAACACAAGAAGGAAGTTGTAAAGAAATGTTCAGTGGTAGGTGTGTCCCAGCATCTCTTCCAAACACACCGGCAGCATCCCACTCCAAACACACCAGCAGCATCCCCTCCAAGGACACCAGCAGCATCCCCTCCAAACACACCACCAACATCCCCTACAAAAACACCAGCAGCATCCCCTCCAAACACACCAGCAGCATCCCCTACAAAAACACCAACAGCATCCCTTGCAAACATACCAGCAGCTACAGAATAGCATTTAGTGCACATTAATTTTTGAAGATCTTTTTGTCTAAACTGTAATCTATTATATCCTGGTGGTTTTGTTTCTTTCTCCCAAATAGATTGAATGTTTTTGTAAACAGTCATGACAGGGCCGACAGCACGTGCTGTTGCCTTTGTTTGTTGCTTGACATTAGTCAAATGTTCTTTTGAGGTAGCTCACAGTTTGAATGAGTTAACTATAAACTGGCACCCAGACTTCTTAAGAGTAAAAACTCTTGCTTTGTTACCTAAAACTTTATCGTTTGATAATTTTGTTTTTCAGGCTTGTGGCTTTTCTACCCCTTTATCATAAGAACCCATGACATAGGGGATGGCAGCCTCAATTCAGGGCCCACTACAATGGAGGCAGAGAATTTCGGATTCTTCAGTTTAACAATAAAGACCGGGGAATGATGAGAAGGATGGCAATGATAAATTTGTTAAGATAGGTATTTTTTTTAAAGGATAGAGCTGTTGTAAGACTGGAGCAAATGGTGCCTTCTGAGCACAACAGAGCAGCTGCTCGTATGAACTTACAGACCCTGCACAAGATCAAGCCGTCACCATTCCGGCACTGTGTGATGAGGAGCCATGGACAGCTGATGATGTCTGGGCTAGGGCCACAGACCCTGGTAGGTGGACCACACTCCAGTGGATGGCACCCTATCAAGTGTGTGGACAACACAAATTGGAATCAGTGGGTCATTAAATGACACACAGACAGATAGACACACACAGAACACAGAGTTGAGAGAGAGGGATGTAGGGAGATCTGGAAGTTAGAGGTGAATAGGATCAAAATACATTGTATGAAATTCTCAAAGAGTTTAAAAACATTTAAATATAGATTTTTCTCTTGCTAATAACTTTGTACTAAATGCTTGCTATGTGACTGTCTCTTTTCTAATCACAGGCATATGACCGTGGAAAGAGATGAGGCCATTGCTTGCATGTAGCTTGCATCCTGGTGCAGCAAGATAGAAAAGCAAACATCTCATTTACATTGTTGTAGCTTTTAATTTTAAATTCTTATTTTTAATTATGTGTATATGTGTAACCGAGTTTGGGTTTGTGCATGTAAGTGAAGTGCCCATTGAGACCAGAAGAGAGCACTGGATCCCCGGAGCTGGAGTTTCAGGCAGTTGTGAGCCACAAAAGGTGGGTTCTGGAAACTGAAACCAGGTCCTCTGGAAGAGCAGAACCCACTTTTAACCTTCTATCCATTCCTGCTGTACATATTGAAGTTAAAGACGTGGCATACTTTTGCACTCCTTCAACTTGGATAATCTAGAGGAATACAGAACGAGAAACACCTATGCATTCATATAATTGGCTTTTGAGATGAACGGGTTGAAAACTATAAGACCTTCTGACCATAAGCACGAATGTTTCTTTTCTAAGCAACTTCTTCCTCAAAGACAAAGTAATGACTCTCTCAGTATGTACTTACAGGTTCATGGCACAGAGGAGTCATGATGTCTGTAAAACACTACACCTTGCTCCTTCCCTTGTAACAAGATGGCAGGTACAATTTTTCTCCCTGGAACACAGATGCATTTCATTCTTTCTGGCTCCAGAGGGTGGCTTTATCAATTCTCTTCAGGTTCACAACTATAGTGGCTTCACTCTCCCGACTACTGCAAACAATGCCTCTGTTGAGTTTCACTTAAATTACACACTTGCTGTGATGGCATACTGGAACCCTTCAGCTAGGGTGTCCAGATATGAGAGCAGGCATAGTATATTTATTCGAGGGTGAAGTAACTTGCAGGGCACATAGGAGAGGAAAAGAGAGTTAAAAATTCCTAAAAGGAAACTCTCTGCAAAATGAACTTGTGGAAGAGAGTGCAGACCTAGCAGGACAGGAGTGTAACTGTCCACAGAAGGCTACTGAACAGTCTGCTAGCCTCTCGTGAATAGAAGTGTCACCCACAGGCTCCTGTGTTAAAACCGGGTCCCTAGAGCGTGGTGTTGTTTGGGAAGTAGCAGAACCTTTGGGCTATGGGACCTAGTTGGCGGAAATCAGCCAGCAAAGGTGCACTCCTGAGGATTATACTCATTCCCGGTTCCCGGTTCTTGCCCATGCCTGCCCTCCACTTCCTGGTTGAACACAGTTTGAGAAGCATCAGCTGTCACTACGGACGAGGCTGCTTCAGCCTCAGTGTCTCCGCCACTATGGTGGACTACACTGTTTGAAATTGCGAACCCAAATAAACCTGTTCTTCCTTGAACTGTTTAATCAGGGGTTTTCACCAGTAAAGAGGAAGTTAGAGATGGGGGCAGGGGCGCGGCGGGGAGGGGTAGGAATCCAGTTGTGAAACTCTATGTAAGCACTATCCTGTAGTTTCTCAGAGGAGAGATCACAGCCTTCTCTTCCCATCCCCAACAACCACCTCTGGCCAGGGAGCCTCGCGGGATGGTATTTGCCTCTCCTCTAGTTGATGCGCATACAACTATTTGTTGAAGTTTGTGTGTGTGTATGTGTACCACAGAGGTCTAACCTATATGTCTTCCTCGGTCAGTTGGCATCTTTTGTGAGACAGAGCCTCTCACTGCACCTAGAGTTCACCTATTAGGCCAGACTGCCTGGTCAGAGAGCCCACCTGTCGCTGCCTCCTATCCCTGAGTTCCAGGCTTGTAGATGTGCTCCGCCATGCTGGGATTTATTTTACAAGGGTGGTGGAGATTTGAACTCAGGTCTTTATGGTTGCTGGCTAGCACTTTATCAACCAAGCCATCTCTCCAAGTCCTTACAACATTTCTTGGAGCCAGGCGGTGGTGGTGCACGCCTTTAATCCCAGAACTCAGGAGGCAGAGGCAGGCGGATCTCTGGGAGTTCGAGGCCAGCCTGGTCTACAAGAGCTAGTTCCAGGACAGGCACCAAAGCTACAGAGAAACCCTGTCTCAAAAAACAAAAACAAACAAACAAAAAAAACAAAACAAAACAAAAAAAACCATTTCTTGGAAGCACAGGAGAAGACACGCCCTTGTGTTGTGGTACTCGTGAAGGGCATCTTTAGAACATTCCATGAGCAGACCGAGGTCCAGGTCCAGGTCAGTGGCTCCCCTTGACAATACAGGGGGAATGGTGAGGTTGCAAATGTGAATGTACAGAAGCTGTGTTTCCAGTGTAGAGTTAGTGCTCTCAGTACTCAGGAGTTTGTTCTTGTTGAGCAGCAAGGTGGGCAAAGCCCTAGCTGGGACTGATGGCTAAACACTGCAGACTAGCTATGTGCTGAGGATACTGCAGCAGGGACTGTCTGTCACGTGGGAGACTGCAGAATAGGCTGGTTGATATTGGGGTACTGCAGAATAGGCTGATACTGGGATACTGCGGAATAGGCTGTCTGACACGTGGGATACTGCAGAATAGGCTGATACTGGGATACTGCAGAACAGGCTGATACTGGGATGCTGAAGAACAGAACAGGCTGACACTGGGATGCTGCAGGATAGGCTGACACTGGCATACTGCAGAACAGGCTGTCTCACACCTGGGATACTGTAGAATGGCTGACATGGGGGATACTGCAGAATAGGCTGGCTGACACTGGAACACTGCAGAATAGGTTTGCTGATGCTTGGGATGTGGCAGCTGTAGCAGTTTATCAGAAAGGATGTCCAGAGAGCAGCCAAGGCAGGAACCAGAGGGAGATGTAGCCTACCCACCCAAGACCACTCGGCTGGGGGAATCAAATGAAGACTAAAGCCATCCTGGTGTGACCCAGATTCCCTTTTCCTTATCCACAACAAGCTTTAAGCTAGAACTCTAGGCTACCTTGGACAGAAGCTATCCCAGAGCAGGACCAGGAAAGGTGGTTGGCAGAGCCCCGGTGCTGTGGGGAGCCCTGGGTGTCAGGTCCTGGACAAGGCTAGGGGAGGCTTTTTGAGAGCTCCTTCCATCTATTTGAACTTGAACCTAGCTGTCTGCCCGTGCCCCCCCCCCCCCCCCCCCCCCCCCGCTTCCTAAAGCAGCAATGAGGCTTTGTCTGTGGCTGCTCTTTTTCTGGTTTCAAGTTACCTTCTCACCTTCTCGGTCACCTTCCCCACCTGCTATCTAAGACCTTCGCCTGGAACCCAGTAAGGTGGAGGTGGGTAGACGGCATGGTGGTTGTGGCGTGGTCATGGCGATGGAAGCAGTAGTAACGGCGGTGGTAGAGAAGATGGCGATCGGGTGGTATGGTGGCGGCGGTTGGCATGACGGGGGAGTGACGATGGACAGTGATGGTGGAAATGGTGGTAGCAGGGGAAATGGCGATGGTGGTGGTGCTGATGGCAGGAACAGGGCTGGTACAGTCGCGGGAGTGTTGGGAGTGCTGTGGTGGTGGCCGTTGTGACAGTTGTGATGCAGGATGGTATGGAGGTGGCAGATGATTGTATTTCGGCAGCTTTTGGGAGCTGTCGAAGACATCCCCTCCCTCCATCCCCACTTCTATTGGCTTGGGTCTCACTGACATTTCCCTGGTGGCCCTCTGTGTCTTCTAGCCTGCAGGCCTGCAGTGGGGAATGCACACTGTGATGTATTTGGCGCTGGTGAGGTCAGAAGAGAGCATTGGGTCACCCAGAACTGGAGCTATGGGTGGTTGTGAGCCACCACGTGTGTGCTGGGAATCAAACCCCGGGTCGTCTGTAAGAGCAGCGCATCTTCTCAAGTGTTGAGCAATCTCTCCAGCCCCTGCTTTTATACAGTGCTGGGGGAACAATGGGCGCAGGAAGGCAGATCAGATCCTGCCTCCACCACACACATTATAGGAACCTTCTCCCATGTGGGCAATGTGTTTATGAACTGACATCTTTTGTACTTACCACAGAAATTCTCAGGTAGAGATGGAGCCCTTGTCAGAGAAGGAAGCAGTGGACAGTGCTGAAGACGCCTGTGGGTATCAATCCCCTCTGAAATCAGCTTCATTCACTACCGTTTACTCTGGTTATGGTGTGAGCTCTATGTGTCACATGAACAGTACCCCTGTCTAGGCTCATAATCTCCTGCAAAGAAATCAGTGGTTTTGAGGAAGGTGCAATGGGAGTAAGATAGTGTGGCCCAACGTGCTTGGCACGGCATAAGCTGTGCAGTAGAAGAAAGAGGGCACTGTAAGGAGGTCCAGGGCTTCGTGTGAAAAGCAGGGACCTCTAGGGGCAAGACAGGCTTTTGTTGGACACAGGTAATTTTAGCATCTTTCTTTGAGTCAGGGTTTGTCTATGCTGCCTACGCTGGTCTCAAACTCGTGGGCTCAATCATTCCTCCTGTTTCAATCTCCCAAGTGGCTGAGAGTTCAGGCACACATTGCTTCTCCAGGCTTGGGCATCCAACAGGATAAGGGGCTTGTACGACAAACAGAACTTTGTCGGGAGACATACAATACTAGACACGGAGGCAAGGCTTTGAAGGAGTGGGTTTTGTGAGAAGCAGGGCTCATAGAAAGTAGAACTTCCTAGGAGACACAGGAGTTTGTAGCAGGTGAGAGCTTTCTAGAAGGAACAAAGGCTTCCTAGGGAGCTGGTAAGGTTTGTAGAATAAGTAGAGCTTATAAGGATGGACCTAGGGCATACATGTGATCAGGGCCTTCTAGAAGGATCCAGGCCACGCAGGAGGTCTGGGACTCTGTAGGCTATGCTCAAGTCAGTTGGGGGATTAGGAGAAAGCGCTATATAAGGAGATTGGAGCTATATGGAGCAGCAAAGCTTTGAAGAAGGGGCAGCAGTTTCAGAAGGGGGTGGGGGGACCTGTGCGCAGATGCAGTATATAACCTTACAATGATGGCCTTATAAATGCAACTTAAAAGGAAACTCCAGGAAAGCCCACAGGTGAGTGTAGCACAAATTCTAGTTGGTATTAATAATAAAAACCCAGAGCGAGATACAGGGATTAATGCTGAAGATCAGAGTAGAGTGGCCAGCCGCTACAAAGTTCTTACCTCTCTACCAATGCTCAGATTGAAGAGGCGGTTCTGTCTCTACAAACCCTCAGACTGCATCTAAGTGTCTGTCTCCTCCGGCCTTATATTCCTCTCTCCGCCCAGCTTTATCACTCCTGTCTCCACCTCCCTAGGGCTGGGATTAAAGGTGTGGGATCCCAAGTGCTGGAATCATCTTTGTATAAGTTGTTTCTCTTTTAGACAGATTCAATCTCGTATAGCCCACAGTGGCCTTAAACTCAGAGATCCATCTGCCTCTGTCTCTCGAGTGCTGGGATTAAAGGTGTGTGCCACCACTGCCTGGCTTCTATGGCTGACCAGTGGCTTACAGCAGGGACACAACTTCTCCAGGACAGGGTTTCTGGGGTGGAACAGGGCTTCCTAAGAAGGAAGAGTTCAGGGAGAAAGGGCTATGCTGTTTAGTGAGGGTACAGAGCATCAGAAAGCCTGTCTTGCAGGGCGCAGGCTTGTAGGAGCAGCAGGAAGTTACACAGGGGTGCAGGCTGCCTAGGAGAGTCCTCTTCAAGGAGGGACCGGCTTTGTGGAAGCAGGATGCTGCAAATGCAGGACCCCGCCATTTCCACAGAGGCTGGGGGAATGCTGGGGCTTGATAAAGGCAGGGATTCACTAGGTGAGCAGGTAGAGAGTGCGCTTCTGTTAGATGGAACAGGACTCCAAGGGAAGCTTGTGGGTTCGGGATGAACAAGGCCAAATGGTTGTCACCAGCCTTGGAGGGTGGATGGGGCTGAGAGAGGGGATGCATAAGCCTACGTCCTCTGGCTTTGAGAATTCTGGCCAGGGACCACAAGTCCCACATGCCTGAGTTTCTTTCCTTGTATAGTGAGTAGGCTACTAACAGAACTTAAGAGGGCTGCAATCAGAACCAAACGAGCTAAGACACAAGAGACTTAAGAATGACACTAGGCATACCACAAGGGGCTTACTGTTCATGGTCACTGTTGTCATCCTTATCATAACTTTTTGTAAATGTTGCACTGTCACCAGACATAGAAGGGTTGAAATTAGGTATAACACCTAAAGACAAGTCAAGCTTTGTGTTAGCAGCGATTGTAACACATAGGTTATTAAGCACTGCTTTTAAGGCCTTAAGAAAAGCAAAAAACAAAGAAAACCGAATAAACCCCACCTCCAACGACCCAACCAACTGACCAACCAACCGACCGACCGACCCACCAGTTGAGGAATGTTCAAAGCCAAGTTCTCTAAGTGGTAAAGTCTTTCAAATCTCTTGAGTCTTTAGTCCATAATTACCTTTTCCAGAGACTCCCTGGGTTTGAATAATTTGGCATGTGCACGTAGATACCTGAGGTACTAGTTAAGGGGCAGACACGACACATACATCTTCAGAAACGTTCCATAATACTTATTTATAATCTCAAATACTCAATAAAGCTCAGTAAAATTTGCTATGCAAACGACTTAAAGGAACTTTTTTTTTTTTAACAGAGGTAGTAGTCTATACCAAGTAACACTAAACAGGCAAGCAATAAATATGCAATCAAAAATTTAATAACAAAGATACTATTTTCAACATGGTCAAATATACATGGCTAAGCCCAGAATTAAAAAAACAACAACAAAGACTATCCAGCTCAACAGTACAGTCATACAGTTTTGTACAGAACATTCCATAGATTAACAGAAAATACATGAGCACAAAAATAAAAAATATTTAAAGAGAATCTCTAAGCAGCATTTTCTTTCTGCAGAACAGACATAGACCTTGTACTGATTAAATATCTACAGGTGCTTTTCCTTTACAAAAATACATAGACTCTTGATAGACTACGTCATTAACAATGACCTGGCGATTCTTTCACTTCAATTTGAATGATTCATAAGCTAAATCTTACAACCACAAAAAGGTTTTTATTTGTATTAAGATGTTACCACTTTTGACAAAAAGCTTAAAATATTTCATATTTCAAAATAATATTAGCAACATAACCCTACAATCTATTCTGCACTAGATTTACCGCAAGGGCTATTCTAAGAAATGACCACTGTTGAGCTGCCAGGCACAGCAAAGTGAAGGAACACACCCCCTCCCCCCACATTCTTGTCCTAGACCACAGCTTCTTAAGGACACTTAGACCTCCCACCCCCATTCTGAAAGAGACTGCAAAAGAAAGCCGGCCTTCCACAGTGCTAGGGTGACCTCCAGACATGCCCATGTGTAGAGGAGCGGCTCCTGGTCCCATGTCAATACACCAGACTGTGGAGATGTCCCCATGTGTGCTACAGCTGGCTTTCTAGTAAGCGCTACAAGACCGAAGAAAGCTAGGCCTGGTAGTTAACACAGCTGTGTTACCCTTGATTCTAGAGTCAAAGACAATTAAGATGAACACCTTCCTGGAAAGCCGCCATTTTGAATCATGGAAAGGTGGCCCGAGGACAGAGACATCTATCTGCATGAGAATTTAAAGCGATTCTTCTAAAATGTTTAATTTTCAGAAAATTATATCATTTTCTGAAAAAGTGCCCAAATATTTTAATTCTACTAGAAAACATGGTGTAAACTTACTGTTTGTGTAAATCATGTTCCAGGAAAAGGAGGACTTTCAAATGACCCGAGAAACACTACAACTTAATCCAATGAAAGCCACTAAGAACATTTTATGCATTTTATCCTAATATCATGTTTTCAATCAAAACACACTGGAGCGAAGCCCACCAAGTAAACCCAACCCCGTGGTGATTCTGTGCTCTGAAGGGCGTCTGGTCTCTAGAGATCTGTTCAGGCTCCCATGAAGCAGGCCCAGCAGATGCACCACGTACGTCCCTTACTGTTCTCCAGAGGATTTACACACTGTAAACAACCGGAACAGCATTTCAGGGCGTTATGATTCTAACCCAGAAGTTTTGGCAAATTCAGACTTATGTTTCACTGATATAAAGCACAGATTTCTAGAGAATTCCTTATCCAATCAGAGGAATGGATGAGGGATATGGATGGCTCAGTGGCACAGTGCTTGCAGACCAGACTACACAGGACCGTGGGGCAGTTTCATCCACTCTGCAGCTGGTCTACCTCAGGCGGATTTTACCTTAGTGGTGGCGCAGAGCAGACCAACAACCCCAGAAAAAGAATGGCGTGCTGAAACATTTTTCAGTGCTTTTTGTCAAAATTTTGCCACATGGCTAAGTTTAATAACAATAAAGTAACTGCTAAGAAAGTCACTTTTAAAGAAAAGACAATCACAGGCCCTTGGGGAATTTCGCTTTTCAAAATAGCAAAAGTGCGTCTGTAAATCCAGTAGGATGTACTATGTACAGGCAGGCCCTTCGGCACTTCTACTAAAGCATGTCTACCAAGAAGCCTGGAGCTAAAAAGGCATAATTTCCTTCAGGCCACCTCCATGGAATAAAAGGCGTCTTAAAATTTAAAAATCTAAATTTTCTAAGTCTGTATTTCACCCATTTTCATGGGGACGGTATTTCTTTCTTCCTCACACTTGAGGATTTTCTAAGACCCACTGCAGGGTGCTGAAACAAAGGTGCACACACCTGAAGGGGAATATGCTGGCTGCAGCAGAGACACTTGACCGGCCCCACCCAGAAATCTCACCGCAGTGCATCATGGGCAGTGCTTCAGTAAGCGATGTCACAGTCTAACATTTCCCATCCTCTCAACTGTCCAAACTCTCTCCAACATGGTTACTAACAATAAAACGTCTTTGGTGATACCTATATTCTTATAAAACTCTTTCTAAAAAGACTACTTTAGCTTGTTAAGTGCCCGTTTAGATATGAAATCAGTTATGAGACAGATATAGATGACCAGAGACTTATGCAGGAAACCTAAAACAGAATGCACTTTAGCGATGAGGCACTTTCTTTTAAACAGTCAGTAAAGCTTAGCGGTTCACGACATTCCATCACACACTGGGTTCTTTCTTCTGTGCTCACTGCATTTGTCCTGTGAGGCACACTAGTATGGGACAGATGCTTGGTGAATAAGGAATATGTAAAAGCTGCCAATAAACACTATTCTCGATACCCAAATCTCAGACTTAATATAACCTCATCAATGAGCCTTTTAGTTTATTTTTTAGCTTGGAAAAGGATGTTTTCATTTCTCTATTAACTGATGTGATTACTGCAATTTGAAGAGATTCTTACAGACCACAGGCATTTTTATAGCCAAGATTCCTTGGTCTCTTTATGTCTGATTTTTAAGGCAGGTAAAACAGGTAACAAAATCTTTTCTGGAGTAGAATTCTTGAGTTTATTGCTTAAGGAACAACAGATTGAAGAATAATGTTCGTTTATTCTTAAGTGTATAGATCCAGAGTGCTATTCCTGAAGATTATTTAAATACACAGGGTCATGCTAAAGAAACTCTGTACAAGTAAAGCTGGCCACAAACAGTGCCTGCTCATGTTTCCCACAGCGGGTACGTGTCACACCAGACAAGGAAATGTTCCACACTTGGCTGATGTACCAGAGGAGGCGGCTGGAAAAGCCCGATGCCACCAGCAATACCACATTACTCATGTTTCCATATGACATCAGCCGTCCTTAATGGTGTGTTTTGGCACATACTCTATTGCATTTCAGTGAAAACACCAATGCATACACATTAAATAAAGAAGAATTTTTTATAAAACGGCTGTTTTATTAACTGTTTCCTATGTATCCCTTGGAAAATAGTCGTAACATGTCAGGCAACTAGCAAAATTTAAAGTAATCTTATATATTTAGTTCACCTATGGCCTTAAGTTTTGGTTGGGGAGCCAAACAGCTGAGTCAGCATGTGGCTTTCAAAATTGATTTTGACTTAAGTTTATTATAATTAACCTCCATGTTTAAAATACACTTATCTAAACGTGACAAATATAGTATCTTTAAAATTTTTTTAGGGGCAACTAGGTTTTATAACATGTCAAAATCATTTCTATAGTCAGATAATAAATTTTTTTTTTTGTCAAGTATAATGATCGTCTCTAAACTTTAGAGTAGATGAACTGCCTTTTAAACTCTGCTTGTGAGTTCTTCCGGAACGGCCAGTCTAACAAGATGAAGTTAAAGATGCTGTGGTCTTCTAATGCAGCGAACTTTAATACACTTTTTGACTTGGAAAAAAAAAAGATAAAAGGAAAAATAATCCCAAACTTTTAAACTTTTATATTATGAGATACGCCAAGATTGAGCTGCACTTTGTTATTTCTTAGGGCTGTATGTTTTATTTCTATGGCGCACTCTAGAATCCAGAAAGCATTAGCTTATGACATATTTTGCTGGAAAGCATAGAGCACCTGTGTTCAGTCTTAACAATGATGTGTGAACACGCAGTGCTCTTGTCAGATTTCTATAAGCGGTCATCTTCCTCATTCCCCCACCCCTCAGAAGTTAACTTGTTTCAAAGCAACCAACTGACATATTCCACAGTTTTCTTTTTCAACTATGTATTTTACAAGAGCTATGATGTTACTCAGGAAATAAGGTAACAGAGGACCTGACTTGCAGGCTAATTTTAAAATGATGGAAGCAAACTGCCAACATCAAGTACACCATCATGGTTCTCACTTCTGGTACACCCACCTTTAATGAACTCACAGTTGAAACAACAATCCCACTTCTCCTGTTTACTACAGTAACCTAATAAACTACCCCAAACCACTAATTTTGGTTAGAATATTTATCTACTACATGACACTTATTTTGTTTTGTGCGTATGGTTTGGATATGTGCTGTGCAGCTAACAATCTGGATCAGTAATTTGAGATTTTGGAAATCCATAAATGAGCGAATATTACCTAACATCTTAGTACTTAAAACCATCATACATAACCCTCTGCATGCCACAACACACGCCTAAGGACAACTCGGAAGAAACGATACTTCATAGAACGGCGTCAACAATGCAATGATGCACACAACATGGGCCAGACAACCAATGGAGTTTTGTAAGCAACACCCACTTCCCTAAGACAGTAACAGACGTCAACATACTCACACATTAATTTATTAGAAGTCAGTATGATCAGCTGCCCACGTTAGGAACTTCAGTTGTCCAAATCATATGTTTTCAATGTGAAGGGCTAATATGCCTTCCTGTGCAATGGCAGAGACTACCCAGACCTTTCAGGGCGTCTCACACTGTAATGTGCTCTGGAATTCTTCACAAAAGGACTTACACTCAAGAATGAGCTGGTATTTTGGTTTTTTTTTTTTTTTTTTTTTTGGCTGTTTATTCTTTTTTACATAAAAGTTTACCAAGAATAGGACAGTGGTTCAGAAACCACTTTTCTAAATATATTCTTATACAAAATAATTTCAAGATATAATTATACTAGGTTCTTGTACAGTACTCTATTTTAACAAGAATAAAAGTATTAAGTATGTGAAAACTGCAACACCACAAGGATTGAGCCATTTTACTAGTGTAATTAACATTAGAACAATCTTGCAACAGGCAAGCAAAATATCGAGAAAACAGAGTCACGGCTGCACACCTAACTGAGTCCAGCCGTGCCTTGCACACTGTGAGACGAGACGAGTATCTTATGCAGATGGTCAGTAGCAGAAGGGCACTTGGATTGCTCCTAAGAGAAACGACATGAAGGAAATTGACAATTTCGAGACAGACGATGCCTTATGTGCATGCTGACAATCAGACTGTGTCTCTCGAGTCCACACACCGTCACTGTGCAATCTGTCGACGAGTAAACAAACAGTGCAGGGTTCCTTCCGTGCAGGCTGGGCCCCTCGGCCTACCCAAAATCAATTCTTGGTCGGTACTGCAATACCATAGGGTACGACTATAAAAAAGAAAGTATGAGTAAGACTGTGTTCACATGAGAACAAGAGTTTATACAGAAGAGCTCTGAAGAAATGGGGATTACAATTTATACTGACTGATAATCATAATTACAAAAGTTTAAATTTAGATTGTCATTTAGGTTACTATCAGTACCTCTCCCTCCCTTCCTCCTTCCCCTCCCCTCCTGTGGAGGGCCTATGGAGGACTACACGCTGCACCCCACCAGCAACTCTGTGGGCTGAGCATTTGAGCCCTGGATTCTCCCATGGCTACTGCTGGTGAAAACCCACTGAACCACACAAGAGTAAGAGACCCTATTCTGCGAATGGGTAAAACTGGAATTTCCACAATATTGCTAATAAATTTGATACCCCCCCCTTCCTTTAGTATTTAAGATCTATTTTGAAATGGTCTTCAGCAGTATTGAAGACATGTATCTGTTACATGGAATGGGGACTCCTCCTTTCAATATGATAAAGTATTCACAGCTATTGGATGATGTAAGTAAAGTAAAAGCTTTCATTGTCCTTGGTGCTGGTCTCCGTACAAAGGCTCTGGCATCCAGGTACCCACACACAGCCCTGGGGAGAGAAGGACCTCCTGCAGATGGAGGAAAGGGCCACTCTCTCTCTTTCCACCTGCTTCATCACCTTCACCTTCACCACCATAGAGAACCAAATCATTAGAAAGCAGTCTGCAGAACTGACAATTTTCCTGTTCTAAAACTGGCAGGTTTTCATTTTTTAGTGAGATTCAATGAGCTAACTATCAAAGAATCAAGAAAAGGATGAGATGGCCACTGACCAATGTTCTGCTACCTCAGGATAGGTAGGTGCAAAGCCTTCAGTAGAGAGCACTGACTGAGATTCTGCAATCCTGAGATGCCCTTCCAGAGACTCAATGCTGCTATGTCCTAAGAGCAGCTAGGACAGGACAAGGGAGTGGGGAAGATGCCATGGGCCTTGTTCTCAGCTGAAGACTAAGCAAGTGCTGTTTCTGATTTAATGGGCTGGCATACACATCTCAGATTTGCAAGGTTCCAACAGTCTTAGCCTTATTCTGTTTTTTAATTCTGTTTACTTGTACTCACCTTAAGTTTTACTCTGGTCTTACAGAACCAGCTTATAACTAGGTAGTTGAGCACAAAGTTCTCTATTTCTGAAGCTGTCAGATTTTTGAGACCACTGACAGTCACCTTATCTAATTTTATTAAGCCCCATTCTATTCCTCTCCACCCCCAGCTTACCCTTATTACAGCCTTTCGAACTTTACTTTCTATTCCTGATTGACTCCTGCAATTAAAATTTACCCATTTTAGAATATGTTCATGATATAGAGTCCAGCAACAATTCTATTGGAGGTGAAAAAGAGACATAGAAGTAAAATAGCTTGGTTGTCAATGGCTGACATTTTCTGTTTGGGGCTAAGATTCCTTTTTTTTCTCTCTCCACTCCCCCAAAACTTGTGTTTGTTCTGTGGACACATGAAGTCTAATAATTTTACTGAAATGTGCAAATTCCTGACATTTCTTTCCCCTTTTAATTTGGCAATTTAACAAACATAAAATATCATTTTTACATTATTTCTTGACTTCTAAAAAGTTAAATACATCTATATTTTGTCAATTATATTTCCTTTCTATAACTTGTCCAATCATGGAAAGTTTCTTCTTACAGATATATAGTAGTTGTTATGTCTAATGTCATTAATCCATTTCCGGTCAGATACTGCAAAATTTATTAGATTTCTGCCTTGTACTTTTCAATATTAATAGTTAAGTCATGATTTGTCCCCTTTAATTTTCAAAGGTAGAGTGTGAAAGATTGTCTCTGCTAAAAAATCATTTGCCTATGTTTTCTTCTTCACCTTTTATATTACAATTTTTAACATTTATTGTTTTGATCCATCAAGAGTGTGTATCTGTGTATAATCTGAGACTTGAGTTGAAGTGCCTTGCTGTGGTCTTAGTGCAATTAACCAAGAGTCCCAGATCTGCATCTGACCTCCAACACTGCGGTCTTTGAATCTGCCATTTCCAACATCCCCTCTACTGCCTGCTCCAATGCCAGGGAGGGCTTCCTTGGAGATCCTGACTGGCGAGACACACCTGTTTCTCAAGGCCACTGTGTGTTCTCCTGGCTTTAAGTGTTCTGTATTTATACTCACATGGCTGTCTTCCTCACGATTGAAACCTGCCACGTTTAAGAATTTTTTCTTTGATTATCTTACTGTACAAAATATTCCCGTGTGTGTGTGTCTGGGGAGGTGCATGTTCATCTCTCTCTGTGTATGCACATTTGTGGAGGCTAAAAGTAATCATGAGAATGGCTCCTCTAGGACTGTCCACCTTATTTTCTGAGACAGGGACTGTCATTCACCTGGAGCTAGCCAACAGGTAAGACTTGCTGGCTAGGGAGCCACAAGAATCCACCTGTCTCTGCCTCCAGAGGATTGGGATTAAATATATACCTGCCCAGTTTTATATGGGTTCTGGGATTGAATACAAGTCTTCACGCCTGCAAAACAAATATGTTACCAAGACATCTACATCTACTTAGTTTCCCTTGGACACTAAAATTTCCTTTTTTTTTTTTTTTGTCTAATTGTTCTATGAGTGAAAAGTTGTGTCTGATGTTTATGTTATAGCCCCAGGGCTAGAAGAATACCCCCAAGCATACTTACAATGCGCAATAGCTATTTTTAAAGGAACATTTCTGCCTCAGCCCTTGGAACCACTGCAATCGGAGGCTCCTGGACAAGAGCTTATTCTCTCTCCTCATGCCTGTGTAGATCAGCACCTGACTTGAGCTCTGTGTTCTAATGCACTGCTGCATGCAGGTGGCAGTGACCATGTCCCACTCATGACTTATCTGAAAATGGACTGACCAGAAACACCTAGTTCCTGATGTGCGTGAATTTAACTTTGTTCAGTTAAACAAGATGTTGTAAAAGTATGCAGAGTTACATTTAACTGCATAATTTGACTTCGTGCACAGCATGGCATCTAAGATGCCATCTAAAGTCTGTGTGTGTGAAACGAACTCGGGATATTCATGAGTAGCTCTGTTTTGAGGAAATATATATTGACTAAAAAATTCTGTAATCACCTGCCCTTATACTTGACTTATTTTTAACAGTTTTATTTAAAAAACCTCCAAGATGCATACAAGGAGACAAAGAGGAGACAGAAAATGTGAAATATTAATTGGTAAATCTAGGTAAAGGATTTATTTGAAGTAATTACTTCAGTTTTCAATTTTCAAACTTAAAACTAAGTAGTAGGAAAATGAGTACTAACCTTGGATCTTATCAAATGTCTTTTCAGCATTTACTGATTTTCATTTTCGAGTATCATGAGATATACTAGCTTGTTATTTGTCTTTGTCTCTATAATATTAAGCTATTCTTGCATTTCTGATAAAAATTCTACCAAGCCTTGGTTTTATCCCTTTAGTACATTTTTGTACATTATTTAGTAATATCTTTGCACTTTCATTCAAAGTGATATTTGGTTCTAGTTTTCAAAAGATTTTATTTTTAAACTAGGTGTATATGTATGGGTCTGTGCTTATGTGAATACAGGTGCCCAAACTGTCCAGGGAGGGGTCCATTCCCTGGAGCCACCTGATGTGGGTACTAGGAACTTAACGCTGGTCCTCTGCAAGACAAACATGCATGCTTAATGCCTGTGCCACCTTGCTTGGTACTAGTCTAACTGTATTCACTGTCAAGTTTTACAGTCATATTGACACTCCCTTTATGAAATGATTTTGGGAAAATTTAAATGCAAGATTTAATTTTCTTACAAGATTGTTATCCACAATGAAGCTTTGAGGAAAAGGAAGTGAGTGTGTGGGTGAAGATTTGTCTTATCCGACGTACTTCTACACTTAGCATCAGAAAGAACTAAAGAGCAACTTCATCTCTCAGGAGACCAACAGCAATATGAAGACAGATGAGGAAGTGATGGACCATGGGTTATAATACAGATAAGGTTATCACCATGACTTATCACCCCTGCCATTTGGAGTTTATCAATCTCACTACACCAGCTAAACTGTTTGCTCAGCCCTGGTGCTCATCTGCACAAAGAAAGAACAGCTTCCTTTCTGGGTGGCTTGCTCTTAGCCCATTTAGAAGTATGTCAGGTTACTCCATGATGGAGGTAGGTCATTGGTTAATTAATAAAGAAACTGCTTGGCCTGATAGGATAGAACATAGGTGGGTGGAGTAAACAGAACAGAATGCTGGGAGGAAGAGGAAGTGAGGCAGACGCCATGCTGCTCCTCTCCAGGGCAGACGCGATGAAGCTCTGACCCAGGATGGACGTAGGCTAGAATCTTCCTGGTAAGCGCACATCGTGGTGCTACACACATTAATAGAAATGGGCCAAGCAGTGTTTATATGAATACAGTTTGTGTGTTGTTATTTCGGGGCATAAGCTAGCATGGTGGCCGGGAGCTGTGCTGCAGGAACGTAGCCCGCAGTTCCTACTACAACTCCATTCCTAAAAAAAATATGTATCAAAAAGCTCATTTTAATGAATTGAGATTCCCATAATCACAGCATTAACCAAAAGAGCAAAATTCTAGATATGCTGCTCATTAAAGTTTCTGCTTAGTGACTTCACAAGTATTCTTTTAAGACACAATATAAACTAATTTGTCTCAACCTTAAAACTGCAACACTGAAGTTTGCTAGTTACTGACTACTGGAACCAGACTGATGATTTTCTTAATTACTGGGGAAAAGGGCAATGGATTATTTTAAAGAAATACTACAACTCATCCATGAGATTAAGACTGACCATGTTATCTCTGCATTTAGTAATATAATATTTATGCCTTACTGTATTGTACACTCTTCTGTTCTCCATTTAAAAATATTTACCTTTAAATATATGTATGTGTGTGGGCATGTGCATATCAGTGAAGGTCTCAGATGCCCTAGAACCAGAGTTTAGGTAGTTATAAGCCACCTGATGTGGGCTCTGGGAATCAAAACTGGTTTTGAACTGCTGAGTCATCTCTCCAGTCTGTTTCCCAAATTTCTAAAATGTGTTTTTATTAGACAAAAATGTTTTTCTTAGACACAAGTTTAAACTCCTTGTGTGTTACAAGTGAACTCATATTCCTCTGTGGTAGCCAGAGCAGCAGTTAGGTGGGCCCGGCAGCCAGATCACAATTAAGAGTTAGCCCTAGCCCTATTTAGAGTCACTCAGTTTGACATTTCATCTCAATATAGGACTGATTAGAGATTTTTCAGGGGATGAAATAAATGATTATTAAAAATTCCTGATTCATAAATAATAGTTATTATACACAATTTCATTTTTAGTTCAGCAAAATGGTTAATTCGGGAGAAATAAAATAATGGGAAACTTGTTATTTAAGTTTGGAAAGACTTTAAAAATTGCTCTTACAAAGTGACAAGTCTGAGAACTTGAGTTTGGGATGGGAGTGGTAAGCACAGGGCACTGTGATGGTCATGTGTACCGCCATGAGTGCCTCTTACCTGATACAAAGTGCCATCCTGAGAGCAGACTTGCGAGGTTGAGCAGTTCAGACAGCGAAACTGAGGAGGAGATGAACTCATCAGATAAGAGGCATCCACAATGGGACACATTTAAAACTTGTTATTTAAAGTAGTTTAACGTCAAAAGTAAGTGCCAACATGAGAAATTTAAATAAACATTGAGGAATGGTGTGTGTGTGTGTGTGTGCTTTTATGGGGAAATATTTAGTAACCTGGTGTTTGGTACATTTTAGTGTTAAGTAATTTTAACATTTATCTAAGCAGGTTTTTAATAATTTATTTGTTTGTTTTTAATATTCTAAACCTACCAAGATGGTATCCTACCCCTTTCATTTCATTTTCAAATGTTAGTTTCTGAGGCATACCCATCTCTTAGTACAGAGGGTACCATCATCTTTCTTCTCTTAGTACAGAGTGGGTACCATCTTTCTCCCACCTGTTCCTGAGATTGATCTCTCCTACGCCTCTTCTTCAGCTACTCTGAGAACATTACTTAAGATCAGAACTCTGAGGGGCAGGGAACTCCATCAACCTTTGAGGGACTGAGGTATTGCCCTTTTACTTTCATACTGCTTAGGTTAGATTCTTAATCCCCATGCCTGTTTTAACAGCACTGATGAGTTCCTTGAATCTGTTTGGTGCGCAGGTTTGCAGTCTTAATAGTTATACAACTAACTTCTAAGTTATGCACATATGTAACATAGTACATTCTTCCAAATGGAAAAAATTAAATGTAAAAAAAAAGCTGAAAAATTAAATTTAAATTAATCAGGAAAAGTTTAACTTCCCAAAGCCGACTTTGTAAGATAATAAACGTCCCAGGTTTTCTGGAGCTGGTCCTTTATTATGCACCATGCTCATCGTCAGGCTCCCAGGACAGCCTCCATCCCTGTCCTTTTCTGGCTCAGGCGGTCCTCAAGCTCTAACCTACCACATTTGTCTGACTGTGCAAGCTGCAAAAATCATTCAGTAAGAATAGAGAGTTAAGATAGAAGTGATTTCTTGAATTTTTCCTATTAATCTCTTTGGTATCAGTTAAAACAGATGTTTTTTCCCCCCTAAAACTGCCAGAAATTGCAAATCAAGCGATGAGAGGCAGGCATGGTGCTGAAGTGGCTGAGGCTGCAGGAAGAGCATTTGGGCAAAGGCAGCTAGTCTAACCAGACAGCGAGCAGGAACAACACCGGTCTGGTCCGGTCCGTGATGCAGGCTGAAGACGAACAGATAGATGCTGACATAGCTCTCACGGAGTGGAGGGAGAGTGGATGAAGATCATAACACAGTTCAACGGAGACACTGTTACTTTTTTACATTTATTAGACTAGACATTCTGCTAAGCATTTTAGCACATAATATTAATTCTTGCTAAATTTTCCTACACAGGTACTGTCACAATTTTAAGGATTCCAAGAACTGAGGAAAAACTGGGAGGCAGAGCACAACTGGGAGAAAAAGAAAGCTTCAGCATACACAGCAAAAAGTGTTGAGAACACAAAAGCAGTTCCCAGAAGTCAACCAGAAGACGACAAACTCATGATTAAAAGGGCAATAATATGAACACTCACAAAGACATTATGTTGCTAATATGAGCACCAAGAAGTCAGAAAATGGGCCTCTTATACATTACTGGTACAAATAGAACTTGTGAAACTTTTTTCTAAGAACTGACAACCTCTCTCACACTGTGAAACTTAGTCCATTGAAAACCTAGCAATCTAGGCAATGGCTATGCTTGTTCATTTGCAGAAATACATGCCTTGTACTATATACAGCACTGCTTGAAATGTTAAAACTAAAACAAACTCCTAATGGCCACCAAAATAGTTAATTAAATTATACTGTACTGCAAACTGAATTGTATCAATATTTTGAGAAATAACTTCAAAATGCAATGGTTTTCCATAAGACATCAAATGAGAATAAACTTGCTAGCAATATATGATTCTAGTTACGTCTCAGAAAACTTATGACCACTGGCACTGGCATTATGAAGAGAAATACTAGATTGTTGGCAACATTAGACAACTGAGTAACCCCCGACTGAAACATGAATCTTTAATTCCATACCCTCAACTTGTAGAAGTCACAGAAGAAACCTGGCCACTGATCATGTCTCCCAAAATTTCTCTAAAGATTCAGGTGTTCACATGAGTAGAGCCTTCTAGAAATGACTCAGGGCCGCCCCAAGCCTACTGAGCAGAACTGTACTTTGCCGTCATCCCTAGAGCATTTGTGTTTGTACCAAGATTTAAGACGCACTACTGTTATCCTACTAGTCAGCAACAGATCAACCCCAACATTAAGAGTAACGACTGCCAAACAAAAATACTGTTAATACTGTTATGAACTATGAAAGTTATAGCAGCTGTTTGACCAGGTATTTGTTTTAATTCGTAAGGATAAAGATATTTTAAAATAATTCATCATGAGGGGAAGGGTAGAAGCCACCTAGGGTCATCTTTTCTAATAAAACTAAAAACCTGAAACCTCAGAACTGTGTGGTCAGAAATGTAATTACATAAAGACTAATTTAGTTGGCAGTCTGTTAGCAAAAGGCTTATATGAGTTAATCCTTTCATGCTTTGACATTAAAATAACTAGCAATGCTGAGCTTGATGGCCCATGCGTCTAATGAGGCAGAGGCAGGAGAATATTAGTCTGAGGTTTGTTAGCCTGTGCTACTGAGCTCCAGGCCAGCTTGAGCTAAATAGTAAAATCTTCATTCAAAACACAGTCCCCCACCCCAGGCACATACAAATGGACACCATGGGCAATTTTCAGGAGAGCACTTGTCACAGACAGGTGAGCCATAGGAGAGGTGACCTTTAACCTGTAGTCTGGCCTATTCCCAATGATGAGGTCTAGCACTCACATGCTGAAATGCCCACTGAACTAGCAAAGAAAGACAGAATTACTTTTTATTGCAGGACTGTTACTGTAGAATTGGAGTATTTGCTTCTAACAATGCAGACTTACCCTCTGCAGTGTGTACCTGTACCTGAAACATTTCGGGCTTAAGGATCCCATGAAACCATAAAGCCTACAAACAAGGCAGATTTTATTTATGTGATGAACCCTAAAGTAGTCTGATGTCTTCTTCAAGGACACACCACTAGAATGTAAATTTTCTTCCCGGTCTGGAGAACATTTTTGCCAGTGACTAGACTACTGAGCCTCACAGAGAAGATCCATGCAAAAACCAGACAGGAAAACAACAAAAATCTTGATTTAAGAACTTAAGATGCTTCAATATTATCACATCATCACATTTTCTTCTAAAAAAGTAGACAAATATCTTAAACACTCTATTGTACAAGGATTTTTGAGGTTTGCTAACAGTTCAACCAATGTTACCTAAACGTCATGTCATTACTGAAACAGTCACCATCACTACTGGTAAACACTACATCGTCTATACTGTGTGAGGTAACAACTAAACTGTGTGCTCTATCTCATCAATACCATTTTCATAAGAAAATGCAATAAAACCTGGTAGAAACATTATAGTGTTAATGTACAACATACTGTACTATAAAAACCACACTCTTACTGCTTCATGGGTAAGCTTGGGTGTTAAGCAGCGCAGCTTTCTACTCAATCTTAGGTTTATTTATGCATGCAGATCAGGGGAATCTGTGGTAGCATTGTTCACAATAGTGCTCCTTACTCCCAGACAGGCTTGTAATACAGTACACAGAGTGCCTCACACATTTCCCTAGTATTCCTGGCTCAGGTGGACTCAAAGAGGTTTTTTATTTTATTTTATTTTTTAGAACATAACCAAAAATACTTAAAACACACACACAAAAACCAGTTTTTGGGGGAAGGGTTGACCTTAGGTTTTCTCCTGTGAACAATTTCTCCCTCATCACTACGGCCAAAAGCACAGGAATCTCCTGCTGGATCAGAAACCTCTGCTAATGCAGTCCTTAACTCCGGCTTCATACTTTCAGTGATCATCAAATCCTACCCACCTCTTCTCTCCAGCACAGCCCCAGTGCTATCAGGGCAGAAAAGAGTCCGTCTGAGCCCACTTCACTCACTCACATTTCTAGCAGACACAAGGATTTAGGAAGTACACGACACCTCTGCCCTCAGCCTAGCACGATCCTGGATGTATTTACTGCTGGACTTAAAAACTCACCTTCAAAATATTTAACATAGTCACTGATCTTGTACTTGGACCAAGTTTTAGGTGCTTGGGAATAAAGAGGATCCAGTTTCTTCTCTTTCCCAAATTAATTTCTTAAAGCTCCTTAATGATACTATTAAATTTAAACTACATAATAATATATAACTAAATATACACATAGGTAAATATAAAAGCAATTTACATTTTCTCCTCTTAGTCGCCATCTTGTCATATAGATGAATTCCATAGTATGATCCTTCCCCATAATTTCACCATTGCACAGCACGTCCAACTTTAAAAAGAATAATTAAAATAGATCAGTCCAAAGAAAAACTGAATTCATACTTTTATGTATTTTCAAATTTTAAAAGATTCAATTAGTTATACCAACATAAAAGTACCAGTTATAAAACACTGACTTTTTTTTAAATTAAAACCACTCTCCCACAGAATGACAATGGTACAGATCTAACTAGATAAAACATCATTTATCTTGAGCTACACAACCACATCTCATGTTGATAGTTTACAAATGTAGTACCAACCATCTTGATTCATGTTTCTGCAATCCTCCATGTTTTGTTCTATAAACATGGGATTACTCTTACTGAGTGAGAAGAGTGCAGCAAGTGTATAGAGATGTGTAGAGAGTGCAGATATGTAGTGAACTCATTCTAAATTCACTACTCGAAATCCTCTGAAGTTCCTGGGATGTAAAGGGGTTTCACCTTCTCCTTAGCGAGGGGGCGGGATGTCAAAGAGATGGGGAATATGCAGCACTACACCTGTGCTCTGGGCTATCAAGGGATCAAAGAGACAGGGCATTACAGCTGCTGCACACACCTGTGCTCTGGGCTATCATGGGATCAAAGAGATGGGGCATAACACCTGCAGCACAGACCAGTGCTCCAGGCTATCTGGCCTCTCGGGTGTACTTGTGGATCCTCTTCTCACCCTGTATGAAATGTCATAACAAAGTGTATGTACAAAACCCCCCCCTCCTGTTTGAGGCTGTAGGAAACCAAGCTTCGAAAGGCTACAAGAACCTTGTGTGTGGTTTATAATTGAACAAAGAATATATAATCTATGTTTATCAAAGATCCTATAAAAGAGATATCTCAGTCCTTTAGTTTCTAATGAAAGAAACTGGTTAAGATTTTATTTCAAGTGTGGAGGGGAAAGGAGTCTTAAACAAATCTGTATCTATCTAAACAAAGACTACTTTTTTTTTTTTTTATTTTTCTAGACAGGGTTTCTCCGTAGCTTTTGGTTCCTGTCCTGGAACTAGCCCTTGTAGTCCAGGCTGGCCTCGAACTCACAGAGATCCGCCTGCCTCTGCCTCCCGAGTGCTGGCATTACAATTTTTAACTTGATGACTAACACAAAATTTAGTCCCAATTATATTAGATATATGAACTAAATTATTGATATTTTAATGATTTGTGGTGATATGTAAATTTTGAAAAATTTCAGTTATTGTATTAATTCTTAAAAGAACAAAGTAGGCACCTCTCTTATCCTGTTTGTAAAACAAATTCCTAAGCAAAGATGTAAAGGTGCAATTACTAACTAGGCAGGCTGCACCCACAGTCATCAACTCAAGTGCCTTGTACCAATTAGTGATGCTGCTATGGACGTTTAAGACATTTCATTAAATCACAACGCTATATGCTGGGCAGCAAAAAAAAAGTGTAAGACCATCTATGTCTTAAAGGAAGCAAAGGACAAGTTCTTTGATTGGGATAGATAAGGAATTATTTAAAAACTAAGATCATAGTTCATGGAAGAAGACAGAGAATAGTTTTCTTAGCTCTAGTAACTTCCTGAAGATAAGAAAATTAACTCTCGGGCTGGAGAGATGGCTCAGCGGTTAAGAGCATTGCCTGCTCTTCCAAAGGTCCTGAGTTCAATTCCCAGCAACCACGTGGTGCTCACAACCATCTATAATGAGAGCTGGTGCCCTCTTCTGACCTGCAGTCATACACACAGACAGAATATTATATACATAATAAATAAATAAATATTTAAAAAAAAAAGAAAATTAACTCTCGGGGCCAGCCTGGTCTATAAGAGCTAGTTCCAGGTCAGGCTCCAAAGCCACAGGGAAACCCTGTCTCGAAAAACCAGAAAAAGAAAAAAAAGAAAACTCAGCAAATCAGACTTTAGAGAAGTAAAACTATACATGGTAATTTGTGTGAAGAAAACAAAACAGATAAACAATACAGTAAGAAAATTTCATTGTATACTTTTCACTATAGCTAACTATAAATTGTTACCTTTTATGTTTACAAATGACTTTTTATTTTATGTGCATTGGTGTTTTGCTTGTGTGAGGATGTCAGATCTTAGAGTTACAGACAGTTGTGAGCTGGACTGGGAATTGAACCTGGGTCCTCTGGAAAAGAGTCAGTGCTCTTAACTGCAGTGTAATCTCTCTAGCCCATGTCTGGAAGTTTTTAAAAGCCACAGAACCAAACTTAAAAAAAAAAAAAATGTAACCTCGACTAGTCATTACCACGTCAGACATTTCCATTGGGTTCAAGATCAGATGCTTCCTCAGACTCCTTCCTGTCAAGGTTTGTGCTTAAATCCCATCACACTTCAGTTCTCTTTTAAGAAGAGACCTATTAAAGGGACTTACAGTCTCATAAGAAGTCACACATCTTAATAGAGTGAGCCTGTATTTTGGTCTCTGCTTCAGATCACCACTGGAGGATAGGGAGCCTGCCCATACTTCAGATCCACTCCAATTTGCCTCCTGAGATTTGTGCTTTGTCCTCCAAGGCTCAGGGGACATCAAAGAAAGACTTTAAGAGTCAGAGGATGGAGAGATGGGCAGCAGAAAGGGCTCTTCTGGACATGACATAGCCTCCGCACTAACGGACTTCTTGCAGCTAGTTAACCACACAAGACCTGCACGAGGCTGGGCAGAGCATCATCTCATCACAGATGGGAGAGGAGTCCACAAAGCCCCATCCTATGGGGGGAACTATCGGCAATTCATGGTTGCTTGGGGAAGGGGTCATGGTGTAGCCAGTATAAGACGTGCTTGTTCCAGTAAAGAACCTCTTACTCAGGCTCAGGCAAGGAGTTCTTATTAAATTTAATGGAACACAAACAAAAAAGGCACAAAAGTAGGAGTAAAGTGTACTGAGAAGGGTTCCAACCAGAGGGGTGATGAGAAAGGGGAGTGGGAAGGAAAGCAACTCAGATCCCCAGATAAATGTATAAAGTGGTTAGGCAGTAAAACAAACAATTTTAAAAAGTGACACAACTTAGAGCATGCTGACATTATAAAAAAGAAAGAACTCATTTGGCTAGGAGATTTATTTTGGGAGTATTTAATATAAAGCTTGACAAATATCTCCTTTTGTTACAAATGGATTAATGTGATTTGTTTGGGATACGTTGTCATAAAAATTACCAGTCTCTACAAAAATTTTATATATTCTTATTTTACTTCTTTTGCTAGAATTTTACTAAAGATAAGAATCATCAAAACAATCACAATTAGATATTATTTTACTTACCTCGTAAGAACTTGGAAGTTTTAGTTTTAAACTTAGAAACTTTTTAATAGTTCCTACAGTGACTCGTGTAGAACATCGAATGAATTTCTTCATGAGACCCTACAGGAAACAAATGACAAAATGAACGCTCTGATTTGCTTTGACTAAAGCCTTAGGCATTCTCAGGCACGGAGGCACATGTTTGTAATCCCAGCACTCAGAGGATGAGGCAGGATTTAAGTTTGACTTCCACCTGGGTTGCAAGTGTAGTTAAGACCACCCCAAAACAAAGTGTACCAAACCAAAAACAAAGGCATGATTTTCACTATAAGCTTAAGGATTTTCAAAATGTAAAACAAAACCCAAACCTTTTAATTCTTTTAAGTAAAAATGTGAATTAGCAAAATTCTGTCAACAATCTGTTTTTTTCTCAACGATTTTTAAAAATAAAGAAATAGTTTAAGAAAAAGGCCACAAAGATGTCAGTATTTTATTAAATGGTAGGGACACTTGTTTAGCACAATGCAGAGCTGTAAATAACTGCAGAGTAGTACTTGCACAGAAGACTTGGGAGAACTCTGGACAGAGCAGAGAGGCATTGCTCCACCCACAGCATGCCTCAGCACCTGCAGCTGTGCGGTGTGGGCTGTGGGTTGAGGAAAAGCTTTCTCTAGGCATGGGCCACTGCACTTCTCTATACATCACTAAGGACTGTATACCTTCATGCGTCTCTTGTTTTACATGAAGATGGTGGTTCTGATTCAGTCTTAAGCTTGAGCAGAGCCCTCCGCCATTCAACCGCTCCTCACATCCCTGTCCAACCTTCTACAAGTCAATGATAACTTAGTGACGTCAAAATAGTTACAGCAACATTTTTAAGACAAGGCAAAACAATGTTTCTAGAATTCTTAATTCAGTAAAGTCTGACACAATTCTAACAAAATTCCAATCTGTATTCCGTGAAAGCTGAGTTGGAAAACTCAGAAAATAAATAACAAGCATTTTCTCTAGAAACACTTTATAACAACGCCAAATTAAACTGGCTCTGCTTTCTGGTTGCGTGCACCTGAGAACTACTGTATAGACATCTAGAAAGGAAAGCCGCAGACACCATAGGAGGGTGCTGGGAGGAAGATAGGAAGGTGGAGAGGAGTTAAAAGCTGGCCTTCTCACTATCTCCTTCCTGACATGTGGAAAACGGAAGCATTGTGCTACAGCCAGGGCTCACAGGAGACTTCCAGGGATAGGGGAGGTCCATGTCTAACCCTACCCTGCTCAGATGTCTAGAAAGGATCACTATTTTGGGAATATCTGCATATCTGAAGAAATACCACATGGAAAAAGACTTATGTTTTAAGAATGTTACCGTCTGTCCCTACGGCATAACACTTTATGTGTCCTGTTGTCCAATTCAGGTCAGAAAGGACAGAATTCAGAAATGTCCCCTCCTTCTAAGCTGTTTTCTCTAAGGCCACAGTGTGAGTGCCTGGGTCTGAAGTGCCCCGACTCAGCGACTTCAGAGGCAGAAGTGGACCAGCAGCTATCAGAGGCTGATAAAATGACGGCCCAGATCCTGTCTCCTTTGGCTTCTGAGGAGTTAAAAGACTAAATACAAGATCGGCAGCAGTCCCTCCTGAGCGCTCAGAGGGGCCTGCAGTTCTAGGATACAAAATGGTTCTTCAGTTTTGTGGAGCTTTATAAAAACAGTCAGTTTTGTGCTTTTTAAGCCCAAATGCTTTGTTTTCCTCTCATTTCTTTAGTATTATGATTTATATCTCTACCAACCAGAGGAGAATTAACAAGCTTGACTTTAACTTCTTAAATAATTGGTCCTTTTTAAATTTAAATTAAATCATCCTTTAAGAGATAGTTTAATGTTCAGACACAGGGAAACAGGATGAGACATGAGCACTATGCAAAAATAAATTCTTCAAGGATTTGATCAGTTCATAAGCACTCTATAACACAATTCTACTTCAAAACCTACTATTTTATTAATGAAATATATTAGTGATGGCATTTGAGGCTTATAGAGTGTCAAATAAAAGTAAACAACAGAGATGGCACCAGTGCTCTTCCAGAGGACCCAGGTTCAATTCCCAGTACCCACATGGCGGCTCACAACCCCCTGTAACTCCAGGAGACAGCCTCTGATGGCTTCTGCTGGCACAAGGCATGCACATGGTGCATAGCATACACAGAGGCAAAACACCTACACACATAAAACTTAGTTTAAAAAAATATAAAGATAATTAATAAAAAAGGTTGGAGACACAGCTTGAATGAAATAACCAGTCTGAGTTGGCTGCTGCATTTAAAAAATTAGCCACTAGATGGTGGCATTGGCTTGAGATGGTTGCACAGGATGACAAGGGCTGGGAGAGCAAGGTCTTGGTCACTCCCAGGTATGGGATTGTACAGAATGGCATTCAATTGCACTACATTAACAAAACACTTGAAAGAAATCAATTTTCATGAGTTGGAAATTTCATCAAAAATTAACAGTGAAATTTGCTCACTCACCTTCACTACATTGTCCCCCGACTGCCCATTATTTCGTAAACAATCCAGACAGATAGCAATTTGTGGGTCACTTCTATGGTAGTCTTTATCATCTTGGTTTTCATCTCCTTCTTCATCTGCTTTAGATTTATCAACCTTTGAAATGTCATCTATATAATTGAAACAAAGTCCTTGTCACCCAGAGTTGAGAGTCAATAACAATATGGTACTCAAGGAAACAATAACCAACCTAAAACACTTCCTAACTGGTCTGAGGAATAATCAAGAATGTTAATACTTCTTAAAACCCTCTAGCATACTCAACAACGGAATATTCATCGAAGGCTATCAGAAACTTAGCAGTGTAAGATTTCTAGGTATATTGGAAAATCCAAATGAAAAGATTCTGGATTAATTATATTTGGTCATAAAAGACTGCAATTAGTGATTAGGCCACTTTAGAAGGCAAAGAGGATACCAAATACTTCCAAATTCAATAACAGATATGTTTGAATTAAATAACTTTCAAATTATATTTAAGTTTCAAGTATTAACTTTCAAATTATAGTCTCTCTAAATTCTCTGAATTACAAATTGTTTATAAAATCAGCCAGAGAAAAATGAGAATTAGATTTTTAAAAACATGCTTTGTAGTCACAACATGTTAAAATTCCAATAAGAAAATATGAATGCTACATATAACAAAATTTATTTAAAATGTTACTTGCATGCAACTGTATTTATCGATGCATTTAAGGAATACCCTGAACAATGTTTCAGACATGCATTGCTAGGCCTGAGGCAATGACAACACGATTGAAGGACATGAAGTCTAAACAGGATAAACCTCCATAGGCTCCCCTGGGAGGTGATGAAACCTTTAGGAGGTAGAGCCTTGCTGGAGGAAGAGTGGATCTTAAAGTTTTATTGCTCAGTTCCACCTCCTGTTCTTTTCTTTGTGACAATGGATTCAATGCGACTGAGTCCTCTGCTCTTGATCTAATGCCTTCCCTGCCATGATGTATTGTACCCTTGACATGTCAGCCACAGACTAAGCCACCTTTTTTCTCTTCCCATCCCCTGGATGCTTCTTGTTAAGTATTTTATCCCAGTAACGAGAAAGCAACACATACCAAGGGTCACCATTCTTAGCAGTATGGTGCCAGGGTACAGGAAAAGGCAAATATAGGACGGGTAAGTAAATGAAATACGTGGCCACGCACGATTCAGGAAACTTTTCCAGATGAAATCTATCTACCTAAGTTAAATATGAAAGATCAGCTAGCCAATAATTACACTTAAAAAGTCTCTCTACCAATAAGAGGCTAAGTTGTTCAACACAGTAAAAGCCTTACCTTGTACCTTACCAAAGTGGGTATGCATACAGAACCCATGTACACACACTGTCTTTTATGACCCAAACATCTAGCTCAATGAAAAGTGCCCTCCCCAATCCAAATTAAAGACCAAATCCAAAAATATTTTGAAAAGGAGAAAATAGGAAAAGGGAGATAAAATTCTTAAACCAGGATAAACAAAATGTCTATTTTATGTATAACCATCACACACAAATCATAGCTTAAACCTATTCTATAATTCTGACAGCAATTCCATGTGCCTCTGTGTTAGTAAAAACTGGAATACTTAACGTTATTTTAATGTCAGGCTGTCTGAGTACATTCTACACAGGTAAAACAAGCATTTGGTTAGGTCATTTCACCATCTTTCATTTTGCTGCTACAAAACAAAAATGAGGTACAACAGTCCCTCGTACCTCATTCTACTCATCAAAACTATCAAAGCTCCTCAGCTGAGGGATTAGTTTTACAGTTAAGTAAACTACTAAAACCATTATCCCATTATAAATGAGAAAGAGACCCAGCATTCCCTGGTCCATCTAAAATGGCACTGATTTTATGAAATTTTGAGAATTCAATGGCCTTTTGAGAAAATCAAGGAAAGGAGACTAAGTTCACAAATACAAAGGGCCACTTTGATGGTATTAAGACATCCTGAATGAAGCCTTGTGTTTAAAAACATGAAAAATGATATTACTTTATAATTTACAAATCCCTCTGTATAGATAATATACAAACGGTTCATTCTCAGTGATTTGCTGAAATCACTGTTACTGTGTGGAAATCTGTACATGTGCATGTGTGTGCGCGTGTTTTATGCATGTGTTTATGGAGGCCAGGACTCAATCTTGGATGCTCTTCACGGGTGCTATCCACTTCTCTGTTTGAGATGGGGTCTCTCCCTGGCCTGGAACTCACTGATTAGGTGGATTGGCTGTCAGCAAGCCCCAGAGACTGGCCTAGCTCTGCCTTCCTTGTGACAGCTTTTAAACATGGTGTGTTCCAGCGCACATGGGATGTCAAAGGACAGATCTCCAAGTCAGTCTCTCTGGTCACCTTGAAGGGCTGAACTTAGATATCATGTGTCTGTGCAAGCATCTCTATATTCCGCTGGCCCATGCCTCATTCTTCCATGCAGTTCTGCGGATCAAACTCAGGTCCTCATGCTTTGGAGGCATGCTTTTTAGCCAATGAGTTCTCTTCAGGCCCTGCTGAAATCATTAATTATTAGCTAGGTCCCAGAGAAGAAACACGGACACTTGGCCTAGTGATGGGGACACCTTGATGAGCAGAGACACTTGTTGACAGATCCAAGACCTAAGCCTGACCTGTCAGTGTTCCACCTGTGTTCCTTCCACATTCTCAGAGCACAGCAAACCCTGACTCGGCTCTTAGCCACATTTCATTTTTGTCTATTAAAGTGCTTTTATAAATGAAGTAAAACTAAAATGCCCTCACAATTGAGGTGCACACTAAGATTATTTCAATGCCCTCACGGTTGAGGCATACACTAAGATTTTTTCTTCGGATATTTCTGGCCTGAAACTCCTGGTACAATCACCTAGTCAGTTCTCTCTTTCCTCTCTTTTCTTTCTCCTCCTGAAGCCCGCTTTCCTCTCTCCAATTGCCTTCAACTGGAGTCACACAGATGTGCATGATTTAGATACTATCTCATGAAGGGCTCCATGAGTCTTGCACAAGAGAATTGTGAGTGCAGAAAGACACTATTCCACCAATATAACAATGACATAAGCTTTCAAGAACACACATATAGAGTTACCTTGTCCATTTTCTTGAGGTTTATTTTTCTTCCAAAATTCCAATTCACGCTGAAGTTCTTCTAATTTGAAGGGGAAAAAAGTGGAAACCATGGAGGATGAAATCTTTAACAGAAAAACTGATTTCACAAAAGAAAAGTCTGTAGAAACCAAAGGGCAACTTACGTTCTCGTAGTCCAGGTACCAGCTTAAATATAATTTCCTCCAATGTATTATCCAACCTTCAGGGGTGGGGGTGGGGGATAAACAATAAAGATATCAAAATCCAATATGCAAATGGTTGAGATTTCTTACTTTTTACTTCCTACAGCATGCTGCCCTCCCATGGAGCACTTCCGTTGGTGGTATACTAGTGTGTGGGGGGAATAGCCCCAAAGTCCCCAGCCTTCTCTACAGTTACACCCTCTGAACATGCCATTGCCATTCTTCACTTGATCAAGATGTGGAGCCCAGATCTCTTGAGAATTCCCAACCCCAAGAATAGGGACTACCCTGGAAAATTGCTTGGACCTAAAGGACTGTGAGACAAATAATACTGAGCTTGGACCCAGCCTAGGTCTTACGAGGCAATGCATTTCGGCTCCCTGTACAGCAGCTAGGGGAGTGCTCACTGCACCAGCAGGCGGTCCACCCCAGCACAGGGCAGAACACAGCAGTTAACTGAGAGAGCAGGAATAAGTGAAGAAAGGCCAGAATGCTCACTAACCCATACTAATGGTGAGGAGAAAGGAATGCTTGCCATCTGAAACATTAATTTAGAGGTGATTTGTCATGTAGCAATAGTTAATGCTCCCATTCTTCAAATCCCTAAAATGCTGGTTCTTTTCTAAAAATGAATGCTCTCCATTTCATTTTCTGAGAAATTTAGAGTTTGCCCATTCTAGCTCCATAAATGCAAACTTATCTATCTTGGCATTTTTCTGGTTTTCTTTTCCTAATAACCTTTTTCCTGGCTTTATTTCTTTAGCCCATCCTGCTGCTTCTACAACACCTGTTCTTACTTAATCTTCGTACTGTTTAACATCATGACTCTCTACGGACATCAAACATCTAAAGGAGCAAAATCTTTTCCTTAAGTGTCTTTTAAAGCTATTTCTGGAGCTGGAGAGATGGCTCAGCAGTTAAGAGTACTTGATGCTCTTGTAGTGGACTGGAGGTCAGTTCCAAGCACTGGATCCACACTGGATGGCTCACAACCGCCCCTAACTCTAGTTCCAGGTTTAATGCCTCCTTCTGGACTCTGCACATACTGCTGTAGACACACCACACACAGAGACAGACAGAGGCAGACACACACAGACACTTGTTTTTAAATCTTCCTTCGACCTGAAAAAATTTGAAGAGGACAGTCTGTTATTTCTGTTACTTGCTGCTCTTACCTTCCCAAACTCCCTACAATTGGTACCCATGACTGCTACAGTTTCACAGTAATCTGATACCATGACTTAACACCAATTCCCCCAAATTCCCTTTCCCTTCTAAATTTTTTCCTGTTTGTTCTATGTGCCTAAGTATTTCTCTTTATCCAACTAATGTCATTCCCCAGTGCTGGGCAGCAGGTTCCAGGACTACAGTGATATCTTGTTTGTACTCTAGCAAATAAAGTTTGCCTGAAGATCAGAGGGCAGAGCTAGCCACAAGTTAACCATAGAGGTGTGGAGGTCTGTAGAAAGAAACAGGAAGTGATATGGCTGGGTGGAGAGAGAAATATAATGCAGGAGACAGGAACTCAGACTCTTCAGTCTAAGGATTTCATAAAGGTAAGAACTCTAGTGGCTGGCTGCTCTGCTTCTTTGATCTTTCAGTTTTCACCCCCTAATATCTGACTCTGGGCTTTTAATACCAATTAGAACTTCACAGACACCAAATCTGGATGGTCAGGTCCTTCATGTAAAACGCCACAGACATCATATCTAACACACATCTTTCTATAGCTTCAAACAAGCTGTAGTGTGCACACAGTAATATGCATTAGTTAATTTTATTGTTTGGGGATAATGACAACTGAATGCTCAGTACAGAAGAAATTTCCTTGCACATGTATCTGACGGGAGGTTGGTCAAATCCACCGGAAGCAGCACCCAGAGATACCTGGAGCTGAGAATTCCCTGTTGCTCTCCACATGCCACCTTCAGATGTGGAAAGTCCTTCTGTATATGTGTTGTTTTTATTGGCTAATGAATTTAATGTTTTGGCCAATGGCTTAGCAGAATATAGTCAGGTTGGAAAAGATATAGAGAGTAGGCGGAGTCAGGGAGACAGACACCCCCGGAACCTTTACCAACAGCCTCGTGGCAATACACAGATTAATAGAAATGGGTTAATCTAAGATGTAAGAGTTACTTAATAAGAAGCCTGAGTTAATAAGCTAAACAGTGTTGTAATTATTATAGTTTCTGTGTGATTATTCAAGTCTGAGCATCCGGGAAAGGAGCAGGCAGTCTTCTACAATCTTCCTTCCTTCAGTTTTTCCATGGGGCCATATTTCCAGAGTCCTCACAGATTGTTGTGGCCTGAAACTAACATGTGGGTAGTTGTTCGGCTCACACCTAAGTCTAGTCTGTATTTCCAACAGATGCTCAATTATCCATCCACCTCCTTTAACCCACGTATGTTAAACTCTCTTACCAAACCCCAACACAGAACACCCCTTAGCTACCTCACTTCCTTAAGGTTTTAAATGACACTACAACACTCCCACATAGGCTCAAAGCAAAAGGACTGATTCTGTTCTTTTCCCACTTAATTCCACACTTTTCAATGAGACTTACTCGCAGCTACATCTCCTCTGTCTTCCACATATCCTTGACGACCTCACATCATCCCTCCTTTCTTAGGTACCATCACCTGTCAATCTCTTTTCTCCCAGCACACTTTTTTCCTTACCATTTCCTTCCTAATAATTTTATTACCAATACATTTATCCAACCTAGTTCACCTGCATCTGAAAATAACTGAAGTCACTCTGAAAAGTCCAAGAAAATAGTCATTGTAATTGCAGGTACATTTTTCCTAAATATTATGTAACCTTATTTCAAACTTTTATTAAGATTTAAAAACGATGTAAAATGTTTTAAATGCCTGACTTACCTTATGCTCAAACAGCATAATAAATGATAAAGATCACAGATATGCACAATTAATTAAAATCAGACAAATTATGAAATATATTCTTTACCTCAACATTTCTAATGGATTTGTTTCATGAACTTGGTTGCCACACCTCGGACAATCATTGCTGTCTTCAAAGTGCTGGACAATACAGGTCTTACAGACTAAGAAGAGAGAAGACAGTAGGTGAAAATTAAACTCTATGAACTTCTAAAATTATACCCAACTGAAATAAAGCCTAACTGAAATCAAAGCCCACTGCCACAATAGGAAGACAATTCCAATTTACTTATATTGTGGCTATTAATAAATTTAAAAACTAAATACACTCTAGTCATAGCCCATTAAAAACTAGTATATTTTACATAAAAAGAGTCCTTCTCATTTAAAGAAGTAAAACAGAGACAAGTAAAAATTACTGCTTTTGCGTTTATTTCTTTTGCTAAAAGTTTCTTTGATTGTAATATAAACGGTTCTTAGTAAGACTCGAGAGGTGAGACATGTAGCTCGGTGGTAAAGAACATCATGTCTGTGAGGCCCTGGGCTTATCCACAGCAACAGAAAACCAAAACACCGGAGAGCCTTCAACATGCTCGGATCAATTACACCAACAGGGTGGTTCCTGGACAAAGCAGCAGTTACGACAGAATTTCTGGCCTTGCAGAGTAGGATGAGTTTGTGCCATGATGTCACAAAACACACAGTATAGGAAACGGCTGTCATGTTAGCATACAGGCAGAAGAGGTGAACCGGAATAATGGCTGAGAAATGGACAAGGGTAATTAGAATTCTAAATAAATATTATAAATGAAGGATAGACGTTTGGAGCCATATGGCAACACAGCTCACACTTCCTCTCAACAGTACTGATCTGTGGTCATGAGTTCCTTTTATCTTTTACCTATGCTTCTGTTACCTAGTAAGCCGACTGTTTTGTCCAAAAGTGTCCTTAAACAAATTTGAGCAACTTGCAATCCAATTCCTATCCCAATAATTCCCTTTCCCAGATTATTTTTCTATATTATGTCACATTTTCTCAGGGTATAGAACTGCTACCCTTCCTTTGTTTTACACTTGCCCTCCATGCTACTCTGTCCCCTTATAGCCCATGTGCTCTGACAGAAGTGAAGTTATCTAAATGACTGGTCAAGAGCAAACACCAAGATTCCTACCACTGAGATTAGCTCTGCAAACTCAAGCATATCACACACTGACTAGAGCAACAACAGGGGGAATTCCGCCAGGCACTTATTTTATAATTACTTAGTATATATGCGAAATAACATCACTTATTTCATTTAATTTTTCATTTATTCAATGAGCTGAGTATCAGGTATTATACTGGGAGCTGACACTGCAGGAATAAATGACGTGACGTCCCCATCCTTAAAGAGTGTGTATTATGCTTAGAAAGGCATGCAAATTTCAGTTAATGATACGTGGTAGTCTATCTTCCCTGCCTTTAAGAAGGAGAGGCAGAGCCCCAATGTCTGGCAGTTGTTTAGATGCATTGATCAGGGTGGGCCTCCCAAGAAGGTGACATCTTAATAGATCTTTCTGTGTTGTTTGATAAAGGCACTTAAGTCCCATACTATCTTTCTCTTTTTTCCAACAGTCAAGGATAGTAACCTCTTCACTATAATTCTCCTGAAATGGATGAAAGACATCAGAAAACATGTTTAAAAATTAAGATAAAGCTGGGCGGTGGTGGCACACGCCTTTAATCCCAGCACTCCCAGGAGACAGAGGCAGGTGGATCTCTGGGAGTTCGAGGCCAGCCTGGTCTACAAGAGCTAGTTCCGGGACAGGCACCAAAGCTACAGAGGAACCCTGTCTCGAAAAACAAAAACAAAAAAAAAATTGAGATAAAAAGTTAGCTCAATGTAAAATAATACAGAAGTATCTGTCTTGTTCTTCAAGATATCCTGACACCTAAAGAATGCATAAATTTTGTTTGTTTGATACAGGGCCTCATGGAGCCCAGGCTATGAATTCATTATTCTCGATCCTCCTGCTGCCAGCACCTCCTGGATTACAGGTAAACACCACCACACCTAGATTACAAAGGGGTTTTCAAATGTCTGTTCAAAAGTCAAAATAATGTCTCAGAGGGCTGACTTGTTAAAACAGAGACAGGATTCCTTTAGACAATTCCTGGTATGTACTCTTTCCCAGAGCCACTGGATAACTGAAATTTAAGTGGAGAAAGAGACAGATAAGAAACAGGACTAAAGGGCATTTTGGCAAAGCCTAATACTGCTAATACTGACCTGGAGCTCTGATTCTTGTGGTTCAAAAGTCTTATCACATTAATGAATTCAGCAATCCATTTCTGTCTACCAACCTTGACCAAACATAGGCACATACCATGCCCAGAGCAAATCCTCATTAGGCCAGTCAAGACGCGAAGAATAAGACTCTATCCTCCCAGGGACATCAGTGCTAATCTAAGTTATCTGATCAAAGGGACGTAAGGCTGAAGCAGTCAAGGTACACAGAGTTCTAAAAATAAGGTGTGTGAGCTGCTTGTGGCCAAAGTAGTACCAGTACCTGAACACTGATGAGGAATACTTATCTAAATTCAACAGTTTCAATTTGCTTCCATGAACTTTTTAGTTTTACTAATGTAAGGAACTAATCCACATCTTTATTTTGCCTATGCTATTGCTTATAGCTTGCCTCAAAACACACAGTGCAAACAACAGCATGGTATATATCAGAATAGCATTTTGTGTGTTTTCCCTCCCTACTTTCCTAGAATGCCTTTTCCTCTGGGACAAAGAAATAGGCAGTACGAGAAAGGTTCTGAACAGATTCAGGAGAGACTATACTTTATGCATGATGGGGGAAACCTTACACTGAGTTGGAAGGGCATCCTTCTGAGCTTTGGAAGGCAGACAGAGGGACTGTACGTGGGAAGAGTCAGGCAGAGCTCCTGGATGCTGCAGTGTCACAATCAAAATTGTACACACACACACACACACACACACACACACACACACACACTTCGATTCCTCTACCTCTCTGCTATGGTTTGGATGAGGTCTGCTTTCTAAGAGTCTGTGTGTTGGAAGCTTGGCCCCTAATGTTACAATGCAGGAGGTGATGCACCCTTTAAAGATGGGGTCCAGAGCAAGGTCTCTGCACTCTGGAGGTACTGCTTTTGAAAGGAAGGTAGCTCAAGTCATTACACCAGAGAGTTGATAAAAACAAGTGCCAGCCTGGTCCCTCCTCCCTCCCTCTGCTTCTTAATTTGAGATTTGACTTTTTGTTCCTGCAAATGCTTAGACCACAGTGTGATGCCACCTGCAGCAATCATCAGAGTCCACACTAAATAGACTCCTAGATTTTAAACTCCGAATCTCTCAAATTGTGAGCTAAACAAACTTCCTTTCTACCTTAGGCGTACCTCTAACTTCAGCCCTGTCACTGCACATGTAAATTCCTACTAAGGATTCTTACTAGTACACAGGCATGCCATTTCCTTAGGGTAAAACATACTTTTGTTGACTATATACCGTGCCAGCTATCTCCCCTTTGCTATGTTCTCCTTCACAACAAAACCAGCAATTGATACCTATACACACTCTCTCAGAACTTAGTTTTTCATCCCGTCTAAAACTTTATTAAGGTTAAGCACAGAGCTTGGATTTATCTCAGTTGTAGATTTTGTGCCTAACATTTGTGAGGCCTTAACTTTAATTTCCACTCTCACAAAAGAAAAAAAGGTTAAATTTGTCATTCAGTATGGTCAAACTAGTAAATTAAAAGTTTGCTGTCTTCCCAAATGTACTCGTATTTTCTCTTCTTCCAGCCACTGAAACTGCTCTTAAGAGGATCCTTACAGCCAAATCTTACTAACTTACCCAGCCCATGCAACTCAGCTAATTTCCTGTTCCTAACACTCAGAGTCCTCCTACTCTTGGCTCCTATTTACTTCCTCCTGGGTTAAGCCCCCTTTGGTACTCTACTCTGTAATCCATATTCACTTCCTTCATGGTTTCATTGTTTAAGTATGTTCTATATACTGATGGTCTTCATCAACAAGCATGGATTGGGCTGGAGAGGTGGCTCAGAGGTTAAGAGAACTGACTGCTGTTCCGGAGGTCCGGAGTTCAATTCCCAGCAACCACATGATGGTTTACACCCATCTATAATGAGATCTGGTGCCCAGAATACTATATATATATATTAAATTTAAAAAAATTTGGTCTTGACACATTGTTAAAACAAACAAACAAACAAGCAAACATGGATCTACCTTCAGAGCATATTCAGAACCTGACATTTACCAGTATCACCACCGTGGTGCAAGCCATCACAATCTTTTTCCTGAAATACTGCAGTAAGATCCTGACATTTCTATTTGCAATAGAGTAATCTAGGTGATTCTTTTAACTATAAACAGTTTGTATTATTCCTTCACTCAAAACAATTCATGAAATGGGCCTTCATTTCCCTCAGAAGAAACAACACAAAAGTCACCCAAATCCTTAAATGTGCAGAACCTGTGGCCCACGCCTACCCCCACCTCATCTCTGAACTTTCATCCGCTTGCTGATGTCTAGCTGTACTGACACTTTAACACGCCACACTCATACCTTCAAGTTTTTGATCTTGGTACGCCCTCTGCCTGGAACTTCTTTCTCTCTGATATCTCACAGACTAGCTTCTTTACCACAAGTTCAAAGATCACTTAATGAAGTCTTAATGAAGCTTTTCCTAGATACAGACTTTTATAAATTGTATTACCTTTTTGATTGTTCAATTCCCCTTGCCCTGTTTGACCTTCCCTTTGTCTATAGCATATAGTGATAGCCTTCTAACATGCACTATGATTTACTTATTGTATACTCTACCGCCAAGTACCTGAACCAGAATCTGAACAAGAACAGGCTCAATAAATATGTGCAGACAAAAGGAAGTCGTATGGGTCAGGACAGTGAAGGGAGCCCAGATTCCAGGCCTACAACTCTATCACTGTAGTCAAGTCAGAAAGAAGCTTACACCATCAAATGAAGAAGGGATTCAGAGTTTTCAGCAACAAACAAAATGCACTCTTTCTGCCATAACTAATATCGAACAAGAATCATTCTCTCAGTCAGCAGTATTCTAAGGAAGTTTGGTTTATGCACTTAACTTCTTTTATACAACAGTGTGTTGAAAATCAGTATGTATAAAACAAAGCAATTGTGAAGATTCTTCAAAGTATCCAACAGAAATCATTTTTCTACAATGTTAGACTGCAGCTGTTCAGTTTCCATTCAGCCTTTGTGTTGGGTTCTCAATTAATATTGTTTATTTACCATTATCTCTAGCACTGACGACTTTCTGTCACATACTTAACCTCAGACCAACATTGCTATCAGTTCTATCATTCTGGCCCATGTTTACTATCAGACATCAATATACAAGACAATTTCACTTTTTAGATTTTTGTTATTCCTTAGTTTATCTGTGTCTCCTACAATGATGCTTTGCTCAGCAGTTTATTCCTCGCTATCTCATAGCTTCAAAATAAAAAAGATCCATAAGCTTAACATAACTCATATTTAACATCATAATTAACAGCTAATATCTAGACTGCTTAAAAACAGTAACTATTCTCACTTCTAACAACCATCAAAATAAAAGTAAGCACTTTTATTAATGAGTGCCAAGATGTTACCTAAAGCTTTAACACCAGTATGTCTTCATTCCTATGCATTCATACAACCTATGACATTGTATGTGCATCTACCAGTAATGTAATTTCAATGTGGATATTTTGTTTTTCTAAATAAAAACGGATTTCACTCCCAAATTAAAAACTGTATTAAAAAACATCAGAACTTTCATCAAAAATAATATCTTTTTTTCATTAAGACTTTCAATTAAGAACTAATAGTAGATTCATACCCTTTGAGATTACCTAGTAATACCTCATGAAATCATATTTTTCTCTCCTATGTAATTAATGTTACTTAATAAAATATTAATAGAGGTAAGTGGACAAAGAAAGAAGGAAGTTAGGGAAATGTCATAATGCATCTGCAATGTGCCTAGGTCAGACAGCAGACCGGAGGACCCAGCTCTGTTATTTACTGGGTGTTTCTTATTTCTCAGGCCTCTTACCTGTGAGAAGAATCCGAAACTTCCCTGAAGCCTTCCTGTAGCACATGCCTTCCTAGTCTTTGGTCTCTGATAAACAGCAACAATCAAGAAAGGCTTTTTCTCTGCTTCACTTCCTTAAAGCATGTCACACACAGAACCTAGTCTGTTGTCTGTCTACCCTATCAGAACAAAGGTTCTAGGAGGTCATGGGTTGGACTTGTCATATTTGTTTCTGTTTCCTGTGGTAAGAATAACGCCCGGCACATATAAGTGCCAAGGAACACCTGCTGAGTGATCAACACCATCCAGCTAGAAGGGGTCTTGGTTAGATTAAATAAGACAATGAAAAGAAAGCTGAACTCCCCGTGATAAACATTCAATAAACAACAGCTACGGCTTTATTAGCATTTATTTTAATCATGATATGATTAAATGTAAACTGTCTAATTAAGAAATGCTAGAATGACAATGTTCTGGTCCAAAGTGATACTGGTGAGACTCACCTAGAGGGGTTGTTAGTACAGATTTCTGCCTTATCCCCAGAGGTTCTGATTCCACAGGTCTAGAGTGAAGTCCAAGAATTTGCACTGCTAATGAGTTCCCAGGTGACACTGTTGCTCATGGTTGCTGAACGCCTGGAGACTACACTTGAAAGAGCAAGACTGTGGGGTGTAAGGTTTTAGCTTAAATATCAGCCCTACACCTTAACTGAGTAGTCATATGGTTATGATATTCAAAAACAATAAGTAGGGGCTGGAGAGCCGGCTCATCACTTATGAGTGTGTGATACTCTTACACAGTTACAGAGGACCTGAGTCTGGTTACCGGCTTTCATGCTGGGCAGCTCACAATCATCTGCAACTCCAGCTCCATGGGACCCGACACTGTCTATGGCTTCTGTGGGTATCTACACTCGTGTGCAAAAACCCAGACACATGTATAAAATTAAAAAAGTAAATCTTTAAAACAAAAATCAATGACTAATTAAAATTTGCCATCATGATTAAGTTACTCTGGCATTCTCTTACACTTTCTCTCTCTCTCTCTCTCTCTCTCTCTCTCTCTCTCTCTCTCTCTCTCTGTGTGTGTGTGTGTGTGTGTGTGGCATTTAACTCAGGCTTGGTGTCAGGCACCTTAACCTGTTGATTCTTCCATTATTAATGTGATATAAAAATCACCAAGTTCTTCATAGCTACATCAACTGCATCTTTTAGTGAGCCTGTCTTCTGTGGGTAAGCTAAAAAGTAATACAACAGTGTTTTGTTGCAAGGGATTGCTGCCATAAATTCTGAAAAGGCAGAAAGAAGAAATTATGTTCCACAGATTGTTTTTTTGTACCACAGAATTTCATGCCTATGAACACATTTTCTTTCCAAGGCAAGAACTAGAAGATTCCTACAGGAACCTTGGTCTAGAAAGGGTTAAGAACAAATGCACACTACATCTATCACATCTGAGCTTTTAGAATGAAGCGCCTTCATCCTTGACTTAAGTGACAAGTCTTTAATTTGAAGTTGACAATGTACACAATCATTAGTATATACATCCTAGACAATTTCCACACATTTCTTGGGGCCTGTTGTAAGGCAGGATAGCCATGGTCTAAGACCATCAGACATTAGTTCCTACTCTAGAGTACATCTCTTTCTCTAATACTCACAGAGGCCTGCCTCAGGTAGTTGTAGGATAGTTTTTTTAAAACTCATAACTCTTAACCAACATTGTGTGCATGTCTTTCAAGTTAGCTAGCACTGCATTTGAATCACTGAAAGGAGAAAGGTAGTGATCAATCACTAACTGTGCATTTAAGCTCATATTACACACTCACCAGATATGAAGTAGACACTTAGCCTCCATCTGTGTAGAAGGAGAGAGGCATGTATTAGATAGAACTCAGAGGAACAGAGTCTTTAGTTAAAGGACTGATAACTACCGGCAGAGAACAGAGCAAAGGAAGTTCATACAAGGAAGCAGGTACCTGAACCGAGTGTCTCCCCTCTGTGTGTGATGTAGTAGAGAAGGAGAGGCAGGGGAAACCAAACACGGGCAAATAGCTTTAGTTCATTCTGGAGGCAGCAGCACAGCACTGAGACAGTTTTTGGTCAAGATGAAAAGTAAGTGACAGACATTACGTCTTTAAACAACCGCCCTGATACTGGTTAAGAATATGCTACAGTGGTCTGTGAGATGGAAGGAGGACTTGAATGACAACAGTAGCAGGCGTGGAACTAGACAGACTGGGATTCTGTGACAGCTTTGTTAAGGGTAAAGAGAAGAGAACCAACCAACAGTAGTCTAACTGGATCAAAGGCCCACTCAATGGGGGCAGGAGGGGAACCATGCCTGGTCCTGAACAGTGGCTCAGGGTCACTGGAAAAGAATCTACTACAGCTATTTTGCTAGATCAGTATAATTTCTTACTACATTCTAAATGTTATCCTTAGACCCACAGATAAGTGTAGTTATCAGCCCTCATCAAAGAAGTCTGTCCTTATACCATGCAGTGATATTTTGTTTGTGTTTTAACAAAGCTTTCCCGAAGATCAGAGTGCAGAGTTAGGTCACTAGAGGCTCACGCTTTTAATCCCAAGACTTGGAAGGTGAAGACAGGAAGGAATATGGCTGGGTGGAGAGAGGAATGTAAGATAGGAGGAGACAGTTCAGATACAGTCTGAGGATGCAGTCAGAGAATACAGTCTGAGGACAGAATTGCCCTTTTGGTCTGAGGATTTGGTAGAGGTAAAAGGTCTCTCTAGTGGCTGATTGTATTGCTTCTCTGATCTCTCTGTTTTCACCCCCTAATATCTGGCTCTGGGTTTTTATTAAGAACAATTAGAATTTGTGCTACAATACCAAATGGAGATTATCACAGAAAGCCACAAATGGACGCAATGCAGAGATCAATGGATCATGGGGAATACATAGCTACCATAGCTTCGGTGTCTGTGGCTCAGGGAACATTACAGAAGGGTTGGAAAGACTGTAAGAGCCAGAATACAGGAATTCTGCTGTGAAGCAATCTCTCTAGAAATGGCTACAGAAAGAAGACGGAAAAAATGACAATATCAATGTACGTATCAAAGTGGAATGGGGAAAATTTCAATGTGTTCCCAGTACTAGACAAAGAACTACAGCAATTAATGACTGTTGGCAGAATCAGCCTCTCCTAGAGATGAGCCCTCTTATAGGTTGTCCAATACAGAGTGGTCATCCCTCAAACCATAGACACGCAAACAACAAAAACAGACTCAGCAGGCTGCATTTACTTGTTGTGTGTATATGTATATATGTAGCAATAATCAAAGAAAAGAGGTGCTATCAACTGGAGAGTAGAGGGGACAGGGAAGGGGTTAAAGGAAGGGTACCTGGCAGCAACTGCAGTACCTGGAGGGAGAAAAGGGAAGGAGGAAATGATGTAGTTCTATTTCAATTAAAAACGTGTATTTTTAAAAAACTGAGAATGAAGGCTAGTATGGCGGCACGCACCTTTTATTCCAGTACTCAGGAGGCAAATGCAGGTAGATCTCTGTTTAAGGTCAGTCTTGTCTCCGGAGCTAGTGCTAGGACAGCCAAGGTTCCACAAAGAAACCTCCTTTAAAAAAATCAAACACCAAACAAAACAAAAACCCCTACCCCCACCGCCAAGGGGGGGGGGCGGGGATATGAGAAAGGAGGGAGGTAAAATATAGGTGGATAGTAAGTTGAGAGGAGGCTGAGGTATTTGCCCAGTCAAAGCACCACAGAGAAGAACCCTCTGGTCCCCTGCTGCAGCAGGCCCAAGGGCATCTGGCCCTCCCTGGAAAGGCCGAAGGCCTCAGGGATGTCAGAATTCTCTAAGTCCACTCTGCTCTAATATCTTGGCCACACTTGTGTTTCTATCATGTCCATTATCTTCACTGTGCTTATTCCACACCATTTTTTTATTTGTTTCATTTTTTTGTTTTTTAAACTCCCTCACTCTTCTCCAACTTGATTGGCTAGCCCGGGGGGTGGGGGGGGTGCAGACCCCACGTCTGGCTTTGCTCACCAGCCTACTTCACGCAGGTATTTTTCACTTGACTGACAGCAAGGAAAAGTGCTCACTTATTTTTACTATTACTAACTTCTCATTCCACTGTAGTCTTGTGCAGACACTCTTCATAGGAAGTTAAGTCAACACCTAAAACTACACGGTATCACTGTGTCCCTTCATCTTTCCCAATTCCTGCCTTTCCCACTTTGCTGCTTTACTCAGTTTTACAGCCATTTCAAATCACTGTACAACTGTATCGTCCTACATTATCATATGTGAACAACCCTGACAGAAGACCCTGACCCAGAATATGACCCCATGGAAGTCTAGCGATGCTGCTCAATGGCACTACTTATGCTAGCAACATAAATAAGGAATGCTTTGCGAGTGGGATTATTTCCTCTAAAGGTTCAATATAAAAATATACAGGGCACAGAAACAGGACACAGTCATTAATAAGTCCCAAGCTATGTCCCAGATCTCTCTCAGGTACCAGGCTGAATACCCGACTCCACCATTTTCTTCAGGATTCCTGTGGATGATAAAGTCCACATTCTTGTTACCACTGTATTCTCATCAACATTCTACCACTTCAACTCTCAGTGAAGGTGCCAGGCCCTCACTGTTTATACCGGACTGATCTGTATGGCTTGTTATTTACCTCTGTAAGCTTTCAACTACTATTTCAACAAGCTATTGCCAAGGCGACTGGCTGCTCTCCACAAACTGACAGTAAGGGCCCATGGCTGAAGACAACACTTACATACCTCACTGAACACAGGAAGCCGAGCCTAGGGCAAACCAAACACTCTTGTTCTGCTAAAGGAACACAGCAATAAAATAACTCCAAATGACATTCTATACCAATCGACCAGTACCTCAATCAGCCATCACTAACAAAGCTTCTTCTTGCAGTGGATGGCAACAGAGACACACAACTGGACAGTGTGCATGAGGTAAGAAATTTCGGAACACTCAATTCTAAAGGGGATGTCTTCATCAATCCCTCCCCCCACAGCTCAGAGATCTATGTGAAAAGACTGGAAAAGCCAGAGATGACGGAGGACTCTATGGAAACTGTCCCCAGGCACAACAGGACTGATACACATATGAACTCAGGGATTGCTGAGAACATGCACAGGACACTGATACACATATGAACTCACAGAGACTGTGAGACCTGTATAGGTTCACATCAGATGAGGCCCTCACTGAGAGGGGGAAGTGGACACAAGTTCCCAGCCCTAACCAAGAAGCTATCTGCAATAGACCCCAATGGCTACATTATCCGCAGGTCAGAGTAGGCCCCATGCTCAGGAGTAACAGCAGATGGTCAACACAAAATAAACTCCATGGTATTTTTGTAGACTTTCTGTCTCATTGGCGTGGGAAGTCCTTCTGTATATGCATTGCTTTTATTGGTTAATAAAGGAGCTGTTTTTGGCCAATGGCTTAACAAAATACAGCCAGACTGGAAGAGATACACATATATGTATATATAGAGAGAGTAGGCAGACTCAGTGAAACACTATGTAGCCGCCAGAGAGGAAAGACGCAAGATGCCAGCTGGAGTCTTGTGGTAAAATATAAAATAATAAAAATGAGTTAACCAAAGATATAAGAGCTAGCAATACACTAAAGTAATTGGCCAAGCAGTGATTTAAATAATATAGTTTTTGTGTGATTGTATTTCGGTTCTGGGCGGCCAGGAACAAACAAGCAGCCTCCTACAACATCTCATATTGCTCTGTTTGGGCACTTTTCATCTTACTGGTCTTTTACTTGTATATTTTGGTTTCCGAGTTTGCATTTTTGTAGGTTATCTTGTGTGTGTGTGTGTGTGTGTGTGTGTGTGTGTGTGTGCGCGCGCGCGCACGCGCGCGCATGCAAATGTGCATACATGGGTGAGTTTCTTGGAATTTTTGTGGTTTATTTTTTAAAAAGAAAAAGCAAGAGCATGGAGCTGGGTGGGTAGGCAGGTGAGGGGAGAAGTTCGGGAGGGGGACATGTACTCAGACTACACTGTATAAAAAATTTTAAATAAAAAATGGCAAAAAAGGAAAATGTCAGCAAATCTTTTTATGGAAAATATTTCTTTATAATGTATTTTAACAGTGTATGCTCCAATGTTTAAATAAATGTTAAAATGCTATTTCAAGCATCTAACTAGAAGTTCATGGTTCATCAGGAAAAGATTTTAAAAATAATTTTTGCTTATAACTAGTTATGTATACTTCTACAATCTTTTGGTTTTCTTCAAAAAAGAGACACTAATTTGGGATTTTCTTTCAAAATTTGTTTCAGGGACATAAAATTTGTAGAAGACAGAAATTGGGAGATTTGTGCTTTTATCTTATCTCTCATAGTTGGCCATTTTTGCTAGAGAGATCCAAATACAAAAACAGCGCACAAATGTTAGGACTGGTAAAACAAAATAGATTGTGAGCCATATTCAGGTACATACAGATACAACAGGAAATAAATGTACCTGATCGCCCACGCCAGTGTGCACGCCTTAACTGGCTCTTCTCCCCAAACATCCACAGTTCAACCACTCTTCACCACCCTATCCCAAATCTTACTATCTTGGTTTGAAGTCTGTCTTATAGGCGTCACTGTGTGCACCTGTGCATGTGGAACCTTAACTGATCTGGTGTTCCTTGAGCCTGTCAAACATACTCTCTGAACTTATTTGCTATTCCCTCTGTCTAAAAGGTTCTTCCCATATTCCTAGAGGTAGCTCAGTCCCCTAAAGTTTCTGTTAGAACGGCACAGAGAGGTGACACCACATGGTATAAAATCACCCTACCCCATCTACAATCTGTTCCCTTCCATGCCATTCACCGGCAAATATTTTACAACTCATTATTAGAAGTTTCCCTTCCTCGGATGTAAATTCCTTGATCAGAGATTTTACTTTGAGCACTCTTGTATCATCTGTATTTAGAACTGTACCTGACATACACTAGATAATCAATAAATGTTTTCAATAACAATTAATTATTAACTTCTCAAACTAAATACAAGGCAAGGGCAAATTAACCACAGAAGGCATTTCAGAGTTAACTGCTAATTGAATGGCATGAGCCAATTACTATCCCAGAGGAATATCCATCAAAACCACGACAGCTTTTCCAGACCTGATCGCAAGACCCCACAGGTATCCGTATGTTCAAGCCGCATTCAATAAAATTCTGTTTTTAAAATTAAATTATGATTAAATTATATGGAACATAAAATATATCATTTTACTTTCCAGGTGATTGTATCTGGCTCATCTGTTTGAAACCGGGAGTATGAATTCTATCTGCTCAGCAGGGGAGAGGAGCTCAAAGGAAGCTTTGACAAAAGGCGGTGCTGCTACGTGAGAAACTGACAAGGCTTTGGGGTCGAATTCGGGTCCACCACAGTGGTAGCTGTGAGACGGTCAGTGAAACGTACTTTTCACGTACATAAAATGTGGAGACTCCGAATACTCTCTCCCCTATACCTTCTGCAAACCGCTTCAAGATACCAGAAAAGCTGTAATTGATTTAGGTGCATACAGCATGGAGTTTACAACGTCTGACCAACAGTAAAGCAAGTCTACTGGAATTAGTTTCACTGAAATAAAATCATACTAGCAGAAAGCACAGACGTGTAGACTCATACAAGTGATTATAAAAATGTCTCCTTCCCTCTGATAAGGCAGGAGACAATGAAATCTTAGAAACTCTTCAGCTATGGTGCTACTTCAACAGTCTCAAACTTGACAAGTTTCAGAATTAACAAGTCAACTCCCTAAAAGACAGATGCTGTGCACAGGACCCCTCAGGAAGTGGGTCTGTGGACAAGCTGCATTCCTACTAGCTTCTCAGGAAATGCTGACAATGGTATGACCATATGCAAGCTCTAACTCCTTCAGGGTCATTTAAAAAGACCTGAACTAGTTCACTTTTTGCAAATTCACAGTCACTTAAAGCCCTTTTAGAACATTTTATAGTCCGTTAGGATTCAACTGAAAGGAAAACATGCTCATGACATTCCAGTGACAAAGATTCTGAAAGTTAACTTGAAAATAATTCTGAGACTGCTTTGTAAAACTTAAAATCCAAACAGAAACAAAACACAGCAGTTTTAAAGGAACAAACAGAAATAAATTTTGATGAGCAGATGACACAAATACGTACATGTGTGGAGGCACTCTGTCACTGTTGTGGGCTTGATCAGATAGCCTTTACAGATGTAGCAGGTGATGTAAGGATTGAAATCTTTCACCAAGTGTTTCCTTTGGGTAGCCATTCGTAGTTTGCCGGCGTTAGCAGTTCAGGCAAAGACGGGCACTAAGTGGATGCAAAGCTGGTCCAGTAGCTGGCGCAATATTCTTGTAGGCGTCCTGAGGCATGAGCATGAACACCCAGCCTGCACAGGGTCGCTGACCATCACTCCTCCTGGCAGGGCTGCCTTTTCATATCTGTTTCCAAAACCATAGAGAGAAGGCATCAAATTCCTTGGACTATGTTTAGTATCAGGGTCGGTAAGTTTGCAGGGTCTAAATTTGGAGAGCAGAACACAACCTGTATTGTACTATTAACCTGTAAATCTATTATAAGTTAACTGAAAGTAACAAACTCACCCAGTTCTGAAGCTCAACTATCACCTCCACTCACGGCACCAAAAGCTACTGAGTCCAGTTAATAGCCCTCCTCAACAGTACTGCATTTTACTGTCTCCCAGGAGCTTCTTCCAATGCAAGGCACAAACACTCAAACTGAAATCACTGACCCACCTACCAAAACTCTGTCTACTTGGCACTCGCCAACTAGTGAACAGTCAAATCAAGTTGATGTCCATTCCAAATAGATGCCTTCCGGCCAGGCCACCTCCTATTCTGCTATTTAGAGCTTCTCAGAAAACGACAGCGCTTCCTCTTACTAACAGATAAGTCCACACTTCTGGCTGACGGAACCCTTGCCTTCAACCCTTCAGGTAGACTGACACGATCACTCCTCTCCATCACGGGCTCTGTAGGCACGTAGCTTCCATCCAACACGCCTTTCCTTTCAACAGCTGCATCCTACTTAGCCCGAGACTTCCACTCGAACGCTGTCCAGCGTAATCTCTAAGGCTTACTTCTCCCTGGTTACACTTTTCTTTCATTTTGATTTACAACTATCATTCATTCATTCATTCTTGTTTTCCCCAGGACTGATTTTCATAGGGCCCAGGCTGGCCTAGAACTCTGATGGGATGACCTCGAACTTCTGATCCTCCTGGCTCAATGACTTCAGAGCGCTGGCATTACAGGTGTTTGCCACTCCCAGATTTCGCTGTGACAGGGAGCAAACTCAGGCAGTATGCATGCTAGGCTACCAACACTTATTCTTTATCTCTATCAGAAAGTGTCAATAGAAACCAGTCACCCTTAATAGATATATAACCTAGGGAATGCACTTTCTTTAAGTCTCAAGGGGCTGTTTATTTTGTTACTTTTAATTGTAAAATAAAGCTAAGAAGAGCTCCAGCTACTTAGAATGGCCTTTTACAGTGAGAGTAAATAGTGAGAAACTGAAGATATGACATTAATTTTTCTTGCAACTTTACGTTACTTAGGTTATTTTAAAAGTTTTGCAAGTTCCTTACAAGAAAGATGCCCTTAGAAAATAACGCCAATGAAGATGCTGATTTCACTAAGTTCATTTTCCGGACGGGAACTTTTCTCCTATCTTGGCTGCTAGCTCATAAGCAAGGATAAAATAACTGGAAAGGTCTAGAAGGAACCATTCCACCAGCACACACCCACTGTGAACGTCCTAGACAGAGACTCTGAGCGTCTATCCCTTCGGGGAAATGGTGTTAAGGATATGACAGAAGGTATAATTTAATTAATTGCAATCTCAGGATTCTGGCCTTAGCCCTTCGTGACCTTCAGGAAAGCATTAACATCCTAGCCTGGGTCTCCGCTCCTTCTCTCTGCTAGCCCTTACTCCCATGACTTACTGGTGCGCTCCGCTCGCAGCAAACCTGTGGGAAACGCAGTCCCTCCGGATCCCAAGCCCAGAGCCCTGTCACCCAGACGCCGAAAGGAAGCGAGGGCTTGCGGTGTCGCACAGGCGGCCCAAGGCAACTTTTCCGCGTCGGGAGGCGCGGATCCCGGAGGTTCAAGCCCTCCCGTCGCTTAGCAGGTGCTCCGCCGGGGCGCCGGGGCCACTCGCGCCGAGACCGCGGGACGGGACAAGTTGCCGCGGGCCGGCCGGGCCGCCCCCGAGCGCAGAGCCGAGCCCCGCACGCCCGCCCCGCCCCCGAGCAGCCCGGGCTCCAGCGCCCGGCGCGGCAGGTGTCTGGGACGCCGCGGTCGCCGGCGCAAACTTGGCGCGCGGTCGGGCCACCCCCGCGCGTACCTACCCAGCGGCCGCCGCCGCTCCTCAGCCCGCCGGCGCGCCCGCCTCCGAGCCCGGGAAAGCGAAAGAGAAACAGCGCCCGCCGCGGCCTGTCTGGTCCCCGCGCCCTGTCCGCCCTCCCCCAGCAGGCGGGAGCGCGCGGGCTCCACGGGGCCACTCGGCTCTGGCGCGATAGGGCGCGGCGAGCCTCGGGGCCAAGCCGGTGCCGCCTCCAAGGGCAGCTCCACCCACCTCCAACCGCCAGAGCCGCCCGCCCGCCGGCCACGCCCCGTCCCCACGCCCTTCCTCGTGGGCCCCGCCCCTCCCCGCCGGCTCGCCGGTGCTCCTCCTAGGCGCCTGGGCCACCCGGCTTGCCCAGCCCCCCACCCCTGTCGCTCCTGTGCGACGACACGTAGTCGTGGCCAAATTTTATCTCTGTTCTTCTTATCCTCGTCCCCATCTCCCGGTTGTTTCCATTATAACAATGACCAGTACGTGTTTTTTTTTTCCCCCTGGCGGGTTCAAAAGCAACGGTCAGTGTTGAGACTGCGTCACCCCACTAAATTTTCTCCTTGGGGTCAGCGAGATGGCTCAGCCGGTAAAAACCCTTGCTGCCACGCCTGAACACTTGAGTTCAGTCCCCAGTACTCCACGGCGGGAGATGAGAAGGGACAGAACGACTCCTGCAAGTTGTCCACTGACCTCCACAAGGGCGATGGGGCACAAGTGCACCCGCACACATCCATAGAAATAAATATAATTTAAGATATCAAAAAACCCACTGGATCCACGGGGGTGTGGTGGAGATGACATACCTTGCTATGAACCTTATTTAGAAATCACTATTTGAACTTGCTACAATAAGATGGGTCCAGCAGTCATCCTCACTGTCAAACACAGGTAGACTGGAAATTTGTCGTGAGGACGGTAAGTACTAAAAATTGATGACTGTTTGCAAGGTTCAAAACAAACAACCCCCTCCCTACCCCCAGTGCTCTTTCTTAGCAGACTTTGAGATTTCCAAGACACCATTCACCGAAGGAAAAGAAAGATTCCTTGAAAGGCGTCCTGTACTCTTCATGCGGTCCTTTTCCACTGCTTTTTGCCAAACTCAAATTCCTGCTACTACAACTGTGCTAAGCATGAGCTAGAACCGGTCCTTCACTCCTTAGGCGACTTTTACTCCAGGACTCCTAGGATCCTAGGCAAACCAAGGTAGCCTAGGATCACTTACTGACCAAACATAAAAGGAGCATTTTCCAAAGGGCAAACTGCGAAGGCAACCTTCGATCTCACACACCAGAAAGGAAAGAAAAAAGTTGCAATTCCATCACCTCTTTTGTGAAAGCCAGAGCAAAGGTGGCTAAAGAATTCACAGGGAATGCGGAGCATTTGCATTATCCCCTGGAGACGGACAGGCAGCACCTCTGGCTAGAGACAGAGTTCTGGAGACGGCCAGAGGACCAAACCAACAAAGCCAGGCACACAGGCTTCCGGAGACACATCTCAAACTTAAAATGCACCAAGTAGAACAAGAAACTTTAGAAACCATCCACAAACGACTAAACTTAGATAAACTGGATGCAAGTAAAACAAACTCAGTTGAATACTGCCACCGAAAGAATACATCTTCACAGAGAGCTTTAAGTGATTTCTTTATAATCTTCTTAAAGACTTTTGCAAAACTATGATTCCAGGATAGGATGACTTGCACGAGACACAGCAATTACAGTAAGTAAGCAAAAGAAAACAAGCCATGTCGAGTGACTATAGGCTTCATGTCTTTCAGATGGAACATATCCAAGTGGGAAAAGCCAACCTATTTCCAGTCTATTTAAAATATGCACTGGAAGATTCTACTAAAATATTACATGGAAGACCCTGCTGCGCACACTATAGCGTATACAAAATGGCCCGATACTGTTGCAGCTTGGGTCTGAAATTATTTTAAATGTCTTTTGTTTCCCAGAAGTAACAGTCTGTGAAACTCAAGGGAAATGCAATTGGTGATCAATAAATAATCTACCCAGTATTTTCAGAAATGATCTTGATCATGGACTCAAGCAGAGAAGGAGGGTCCATACTTATGCCGCGGGCAGTCCCTGGAGATGGACGCAGTGAGTATGATGGTGGGGCTGAGAGATGGGATGGGGGAGAGTGTCTTAGTCACTGTTATGCTGCTGTGAAGAGAAATCAAGACAGCAGCGACATGGGAAAGCATTTAACTAGGGGTCTGCTTAACGCCGCAGAGATTGAGTCCATCATGGCAAGCAGCGTGGTGGCAGGCAGGTAGGGTGCTGTAGTCACAGCCAAGAGCTATATCCTGATCCCTATAGGCCAAGAGAGAGAATGGGCCTGGTAAGTGTTTTTGAAGCCTTCCTTCCCAATAAGGTACTTCCTCCTGCCCTCCAGCAGCAAGGCCACAGCACTTAATCTTTCTAATCATTCTCACACACCGCCACTCCTTGACGACTAAGGGTTCTAAGGGTTCGAAATGAATGGTCCATGGAGGTCATTCTGAGTCAAACCACCAGTTTGTGATTTCTTCTCTCTTCTTAGCAACCACCTTGATTCTCTCACCCCAAATCAGAACATACACATGGTTCCAACTTCTGACTTCGTTTTACAAACACAAGACCAGCGCCAGAGAAAGCGCAAATCCACAATCACAGTTGATTTGGGGTGCGCCAAGTCCAAAACAAAAATGTCAGTTCAGTTTTATTTACACCCTTTAGAAATTCCCAAGTACAGAAGTTATGGGATATATAGTAAGCAGAATAATAACTTAGGAACAACTCCAAAATGTGGGAGGGGAAAGCAAGTAACGGCAGCTATTTTCACCACTAATTAATTAGTAAGTCAATATCAGCTGATTAGAGTGGTATAACTTTTTTGAAAACTAGGGTGATATATTCCCGAGAATTAAATGAATTAATTGATGGCCTGTTGCGGGATATTTGATGGCACTGTGAACCCCCAACACTGTGTTAATAAAATTAACCTTGAATTAGGGGACGAGCCAACGACTAGTTGACAGGAATTAGCCACAGAGACTATGGAGGAGCAGGGATATGAATAGAGAGACACACAGGGAAGGAGTAGGGAGGGACATGAGGTTCAAAGGCCCTTTTGGTTTGAGGTAGATGGTGAGAAGCTTTCTTGCTGGGTCTCCAGCCAAAAAGGAAGGGTCAGCTGGTTGCTTCTCAGTTAGCAGGTTTTTCACCCCAATATCTGACTCCCGAGTCTTTATTGGTAAATAGAGTAACTTAGATAAAAACAAAAAGCCTTTTCATTTTGAAAATTATTTTATGTACCTCAATATAGGCTTTTTAACAGGGATCTTTAATATATAAGCCACCTTCTGTAATCTAAATGCCTTTCTATAAAGAATGTGGAAAATATTAAAATTTAATGGAAGCATTCTATTGGACCCAAGACCATAAATATTATAGCTCAAAACCAATGACTGTCTAAAATTGGTGATGGAGAGCTGGGGGGGTGGTGCTGAACGAAGGCATAGTCCTTCACCACCCTTGACCATGTCTCCTTTTCTCAACACGCCAGTTTCCATGACTGCCAAGGACTCTCTGCCCCCTGTTTCTCGAATCCCTACCCCTGCTTGCCCAGGTCACTCCCATCTTCCCTTCATCCCACCAGACTATGAATCAGTGGACACAGAGCTGCTACTCTGTGGCCCTCATCAGAGCCACAGGACTCATAACAATAGGGTCCCACATCCTGCCCCCACCTTTAAAAAAGCCCCGAGTTATTAAGCGAACTCCAAAACACTTGTTGGTAAGGCCACCCCAGATTCCTGTCACCTCCCAGCCCCTCTTGACTTCCAGGTTCCAAGCCTCAATGAACCTCTTTGACTTCTGGATAGCTAAATGGTTTTCTTACAATTTGGTACTCTCTAATCTAATCCCTTCGCTCCATTTTGCCCCTGTTAAGTCTGAACAAATCTTTTGTATTTTTTAGGTATCCACTTATTTCACAGGATAGCTCCTGGAGATATCCAAAGCTCTGAGGAGCCTTCTCTACAGACACAGACCACACATACATTTACATGGCAACCCATTTTCTTTGCATGTGTCTGTGGTGTGCACATTTTTAACCTGTGTGGGTACAGGTGTAGAAGTATGTGCATGCATGTGGAGGCCCAAAGCTGACATCAGGGATGTTCCTTCATCACTTTCCACCATATTCATTGAGCCGTATTTCTAAAGGAATTTAGAGATTGCTGATACAATGGATGGACATCTGTCTGTCTTTGTCTCCTAAGCATCAGCATCACAGGTGAGAACTACCCAGGATGTATGCAGATACAGGATCTGAACTCTGATCCCCATGCCTGCCTGGCGCGTGCTTTACCTGCCATGTCACCGTCTCAGCCCCAAGTACCACATTCTTATTCTTTCAAATCACCTATCCTTCTGACTTCAATTGTCCAATTTATTTAGTAGTCTGAACTAGAAGATGAGCCCAGTGTATTTGCCCTGGACTATCCAACCCCAATGCAGGTGACAGAAAATAGCACTCACTCAAAGAAATGTTTATTAAACACAGAACAAAACAAACAACAACCAAAACCCAAATAGTTACATTTGAGGATGGAGCCTCTACTTTATTTTATTTTTGATTTCTTCTAGGGCGAATCGTAACAGAGTATGATAAAGGTATAATCCCCGACTTCTAGGACAGTTAATTAAAATCACACCAGGGAGTGAAGACTTAGCCACAAGAGCGAGTTACATAGAAATACACCAGATTTGTTAATGGTGTTAAACAGAACATGACCAAATGGTAAGAATGCCAGGGGAAAGGAGCCGCTTTATGTAGGGGTCAAGAGATCAATCCCGTGTGCCCACCCTGCCTGTGAGAAAGGCCAGCGAGGCACAGTCCCAAAGGCTAGGATCTGAGGAACAAATGGAAAAGTCAGAAAGGAGGCGAAACTACAAACAAGCAGAGAAACGCCAGAGACAAGACTGAGTACCAGTCCCAAACAGTAAACACGTTTTCTTTTTTGTTGTGTGTACCTGGGTATGTATGTGAGGGTACGTTCACGTTGGCATCTTGCTCCTCAATCCCTCCTCACCCTATCTTTCTGAGACAGCGAGTCTCACTGCACTCGAGTCACGCCAACTGGCTACACTAGCTGGTCAGTGAGCTCTGGGGATCCACCCTTCTCTGTCCTCCCTGCTCTAACAAAACCTGCTTTTACATGGGTGACGGTGCCCCAATTCAGGTCCTCATGCTTGCACGGCAGCTACGTTAGCCACACAGCCAGCTCCCTGGCCCAGTATTTTAAAGCACTTGAATGTACTATGCCCAGATGAACAGTCAACATGTTCTTCTCTTTGCAAAGTGTGTGTGTGTGTGTGTGGTGGTGGTGGTGGTGTGTGTGTGTGTGGGGGGGGGAACCTATTTTTCTTTACTCTCGTGTTAAGGGCTGGATGGAGCAAGTTTAGGGAATTCCCAAAGACTAAAGAACAGAACTGAGAGGCTGGAGAGATGGTTCAGCTGAGAAGAGCACTGGCTACTCTTCCAGGAGACCTGGGTTCAGTTCCCAACTTGGATTCCGACTAGTGGCTCACGACTGTCTGTAACTTTAGTCTAGGGGATCCTATACCCTCTTCCAGCACTCACAGCACTGCACATATGTGGGGCACGGGTATACGTGCAGGCAAAACACACCAAGAAGAGAATTTAAATAGTTTCAAACTGTAAGGGAAACTGAGTTTCTCCAATCATCAGGGCTGTGACATTTCAAATCACATCCATGAAACGGCAGGAGGGTAAAGTCCTGGGGCTATAAATGTGCAGGAGATTTGAAGACAGACACTAAGAACAATCCCCCAAATCTCCAGGCAGAGTATTCGAAGTGAGGAGACACAGTAAACTCCAGCAGCGTGGAAAACCAAATACCATAAAGGGCGAGTTCCAGGAGAAGTTCTGATTTCTATCGGTAGCTGGGGGTTAGAATTAAAGAACAGAGTAGTGGGCAAGAGACCAGTTCTGTTCTCATTTACTTTTTATTTTAAAAGTTTCTACTTAGCAACGCACACTGCCCTATGCGAGCAGCTGTGCTGTGGTGAGTCTTCACTCACCTCAACAGGAAGTGACCTCCACAGCGGGGAGGTCAAAGGACACATTCTAGAAGTCGCTTCTCTCCTTTCACCATAGGCTCTGGGATCGAACTCAGGCCATCGGGCTTGCGTGGCAAGCACTCTTTCTTGATGAGCCAGCTTGCTGGCTCGAGAACCTGTATTTTGGTAGGCAGGGTAAGTCAGTTCCATCAGCTTGGTGTTCTTTCTACAAAAAATGGAGATTATTTCTTCCTTCGGTGAAGGGAAGCATTTGGTATCAAATCCAGGGCCTTATTCTGCTAGGTAAGGGCTCTGACCTATGAGCTATAACCCCAGCAGAACACCGAGGCGACTTCATCATCTTGTCCAGGGCATGACGGAAGGAGAAAGAATGTTGCTGGCTAGGAGACACTCCTTCCTCTATCTCTGACTCACACTCAGGTCTTACAACTAAGATGGGGAATCGTAAACATTTCATTAGGAAATTAGTGTCCATGAAGGTTCTAATAACTAGGTCAACATTAAGAATTTACTCCCTCTCATGAGGGAGTAATAGAATTCCCCCCCACCAGGAGAGAGGGAGATACGGATTCTCCATCCCGGGGTCAGAGTTAATGAGTCCCCACTTGAGCACTATCTGGTGTTTCCAGATCCGCCAGGATTAGCAGACTCCTAAGTCCAAAGGAAGAAAGGCCCAAGGAGGAGGCGGGGCTTCGGGGAAGGGTCCACAGTGAGCAGCTGACGGGCAGGTGATGCAAAGCAGCCAGCGGGAGGGAGAGGTGGACAGCAGGAAAGGAGAGGGCAAGGCGCCAAGAGGGGAAGCTCTTCTCTCTCGTTCATAAGTCCGTCTTGGACCTTGAAGCTCAGACAGCGGGGAGGAGGGCAGGGAAAAAATGACTCTTCAAAAACAAGAGGTAAAATTAGTTTATCTGTTGTTTTCAGGTATTCAAGAAGTTAATAATTGACTCAGTACAGATCTCTCTCTCTCCCTAGGTTTGTGGAAAGCCAGGGATGGGGTCTGATTGAAAGCAGGGAGACATGAGCTAAAATATCGGATGAAAACTTGTGACTCTTGAATTTCAAAATCATGACCCTCTGAAGTCAGGAAACTTCCCCCGCATAGTTCAGGAGGAGATAAAGAGCATCTCCCTGGGATGTGACCTCTGCTGGGGAGAACTGCCTGGGATGTGACCTCTGGGATGTGACCTCTGGGATGTGACCTCTGCTGGGGAGAACTGCCTTAGCCAACTAGAGAAAGTCTTCCTGGTTACAAAATCTGTAGCGTCTTCTCGACAAAAAGCCAGGAGGGAAGCCCCAGTTACCTTAAATAAGGCAGCGTATGGGAATACAAACTGGCTCCACAGGCATACAGTGAACAAGGGCATAGCATCTGCTACTACTGCCAGTTCTTAAAACACAACAGAGTCTTATTAAATGTTTGCAAAATGGATCTGCTTTCCACACTCCAGGAAAGCTAAGATCACTATTTATGAGGCAAATGAGTAAAAGAAGTCACAAGGTGAAACTGAGAAATGGGTGTGTGCGTCTGTGTGTGCACGCACGTGCATGCGTGTGTACTTTCATACATATTCAAAACTCTATTTCCCTGCCTGGAAATGTCTTAGGGAGGCAGAACTGGCTGAAACATGATATATTTAGAAAACCTAGCTGTATCAATTATATTCTTCTCTGGAAAATGTTTATGCAAACAGGAAAAGAATGGTCAGCAAGGAGCAAAGAAAAGGGGAAACATGAAGGGGAAGACTGGCCGTGTGTCACCTGTACTACACAGGGCTAGGAGATGCCGAGCTAGGGCAAGTACTGAGCTGAGCCACCAGGGCAGAAGGTTTCAATGCCTCCCAGGAGCCGTCCTCCTTTCTCTCCAACTCTGATTCCAGCGCTCAAGAGGCCTGCAGAGCACTCCTTTCTCTTCCCTTCTCCAGATATTAAGTAAACTTTTTGACCTACATAGTATTATTCTTCCTATGTCTGATGTTACATTCTCTTGAAAATTTATACTCAATAAAGGAAACTCAGATGGCCGAGAAACACTTAAAGAGATGCTCAACATTTTCTTAGCCACCAGGAAATGCAAATCATATCCATCTCACACCTGTCAGAATGGCTAATATCAAAAACACAAGCAACAGCTCATGTTGACAAGGATGTAGAACAAGCGAACACTCCTCCATGGGTGGTGGGAATGCAGACTTGTACAGGCACTATGGAGATCAGTATGGTAGTTCCTTAGAAAGATGAGACTCTACCTCAGGATCCAGCTCACTACTCTTGGGCATACACCCCAAGGATGCTTTATCCTACAACAGAGACACGGGCTCAACCACGTTCATTGCTGCTTTATTCATAACAGCCAGAAATTGGAAACAACCTAGATTCCCTCAACAGAAGAATAGATAACTAAAATGTGATACAGTTGCACAATGGACTATTGCTCATTAAAAATGTCATTAAAAATGACAACATGAAACTTATACATAAATGAATGGAACTAGAAAAAAAATCATCCTGAGGTAATCCAGACCAGGAAAGACAAATATGGTGTGTACTCACTTAACATGTGGACACTGACTATTAAATCAATGATAATCAAGCTACAATCCACAGAATCACAGGTTAGGTACAGAGTAAGAGTCTAGGGGTGACAGATAGGCCTCATTAAGAAAGGGAAACGGAATAGTCATGGATGGATCAGGGGGCTGGAATGGGAGGATCCAGTGGGGAGTGGAGGGGAGAGGGTGATGGGGGCTAGCTAAAATTAAGGGCCATTTGAAGGGTAGTATGGAAAGCTAACACGGTAGAAGCCTCCTAAAATATATACATATGCGAAAGTGATCAAAGGACATCACCAAACAGTGGGGGAGACAGAGCCCCAACTGGCCGTCTCTTGCCAGCAAACAAAGCTTCCATTATTGTGACTGGTTACACCATTTAAGAGTTGCTGGCCAAAGCAGTCCCACAGGAATCGCCAAACAACCCAGGTCAGAATGATAGGTTGCTCTCTACAAAGTTCCACAAGGTCCCATTGCTGAACAACACATAGACAACTCACTGACCATGGAGAAGTTGAGTAGGTGCCTACCTAGAGCCTTCATCCCTTTGTGATAGTGTCTTTGGTACAGGATGAACGGACGGATGGATGGACGGACGGACGGACAGACAGACAGACAGATGTAAGCTCTAAGCCAGCCACGGGTCCTTTGCTCTACACAATTGTGTTCTGCCTGCAAGATATGCTTAGGGTAATGGTGACATAAAGCTTGTAGGAGTAACCCAACCAATATCTGATTTAAGGCCCACTCCAAGAGATGAAACCCATACCTGACAAGTTTGACCAAGAACCAGAGATTAGGTAGCCCAGGGACCTAGACTAAAACCAAATATTACTGGTATAAAACAACAACAAAAATAACCATAGCAATAAAATGACTCCTAATGACATTCTGCTATACTCATAGATCATGGCCTTGCTCAACCATCATCAGAGAAGCTGCCTCCTGCAGCAGATGGGAACAAATACAGAGACCCAAAGTCAGACCACGCAGAGAGTAAATCACCTTGGAACACTCAGCCCCAAACGGAATGTCTCTAGCCAATCCCTTCCCTCAGGGCTCAGGGAACTCTGAGGAACAGAAGACAGAAAGAATGTCAGTCAAAGGGAATGGAGGACAGCAAGCAAACAAGGCCCTATAAACAAACCACCATGATAGAAGCTCGCTTGAGCTCACTGAGTGAGGCAGCCTACACCAGGTCCTCTGCTTCCAGTTTAGCGTTTCTATGGGATTCCTTGGTGTGCGAATGAGCGGGTCTCTGATTCTCATGTCTTTTCTTGGACTCTTTTCTTTCTGTTTGTCTTGTCCAACTCTGACGTGCTAGTTTTCATGTTATCTTGTATTTTACTATTATCCCTTAGAAGCCTGTTTGTTTTCTAATGAGAGACGGAGGGGAGTGGATCTGGAGGGGAGGGAGGGCGGGGAGGAACTGGGAGGAACAGAGGGAGGGAAAACTGTAATCAGGATATTATGTGAGAAAAACATCTATTTTCAATAAAAGGAAAAAAATAAACAAAAACAAAAAAGGTAAAATTACCAACCAAGTGTAAGTTCCCCAGCAAGTCATTTCCAAACCCTGGATTTATAAAATTCTTTTAGCTTTGGGATAATCACTAAGGATCCTTCCAGATCTTCAAATTACACGCATGTGCAATTTGAAAATATTACCTTGAGGAGGGGACACAGTAAGCCCTGCATTGTGCCTGTGCACGTATGTTCACATGTGCATGCAGGTATGTACACGCGTGGAGTGCACGTATGTTCACATGTGCATGCAGGTATGTACACGCGTGGAGTGCACGTATGTTCACATGTGCATGCAGGTATGTACACGCGTGGAGTGCACGTATGTTCACATGTGCATGCAGGTATGTACACGTGTGGAGTGCACGTATGTTCACATGTGCATGCAGGTATGTACACGTGTGGAG
>NW_026067895.1:19439487-19528217 GCF_014885135.2 Alexandromys fortis | reverse complement strand
GAGGATAACTATATGTTTTTTCTTGGGTTCACCTTCTTATTTAGCTTCTTTAGGTTCACCAGGTATACACTCCGTGACCTTTATTAATGGCTAGAAACCAATTATGAGTGAGTACATCCATTTATATTTTGACATGAGGCTCTCACTGAACCTGGTGCTCATCACTCTGTCCAGGGTTCTAGTTTACTTCCTAGCACTGCAGCACTCTGACCAAAAGCAGCGCGGGAAGGAAATGATTTACTGGGCTAACCCTTCCCAGTCACAGCCCATCACAGGGAGGAAATCAGGGCAGGAAGTGAAGCAAAGGCTGTGGAGGAATACTGCTTACTGGTTTGCTCCTCCCGGCTTGTTCCATTTGCTTGTTTATACTCCCCAGCACCACCTGCCCAAGGATGGCCTCTTACAGTGGACTGGATGCTTCCGCATCAATCAATCAATCAATCAATCAATCAATCAATCAAGAAACTGCCCCACAGGATTAGCTATGGGCGAGTCAGATGGGGACATTTTCTCAGTTGAGAATGTCTCTTCTCAAATAACTCTAGATTTTGTCAAGTCAACAAAACAAAACAAACAAACAAACATCCCACAACAAAACTAACGAGCTTAACGAAAAGTGAGCTCTGGGGATCCACCTTTCTCTGCTTCCCCAGTGCTGGGGTCAGGTGCATGCTAGTGTCCAGCTTTTTTTAAAAAAATATTTATTTATTTATTATGGATACAATATTCTGTTTGCAGAATTGCCTGCAGGCTAGAAGAGGGCACCAGACCCCATTACAGATGGTTGTGAGCCACCATGTGGTTGCTGGGAATCGAACTCAGGTCCTTTGGAAGAGCACGCAATGCTCTTAACCACTGAGCCATCTCTCCAGCCCTAGTGTCCAGCTTTTGATGTGTGTGCTGAGCTCCAAACTTAGATCCTCATGCCTGCAAGACAACAGCTTTGCCGACTGAGCCATCTTCCCAGCCCCCACAGTGCTCATTTCAGGTTTGGAGGACCACAGTAGTTTCTAAGATAACTACTCAACTTTGGCTCAGTAGGGGAAAGGCTGCCAAATTAGCATGTAAATGTAGGTGTGTTCCAATAAAACTTTATTTTAAAAAAAAAAGGCAGCAAACCAGATGCAACCATTGAGCAACAGCCTGTCAATGCCTGATCAGAAGAACACTTTCTATGGACATACACAGCTAGTTGCCACTTAAAAGTTTCTGACAATTCTGAAAAAATATTCATGACAATTTCAATTTAGAACATTGTGGTACAATGTCTATCATTGTATGCATTCTTATTTCCAGGCAATGGATAAAATGCACTGTTTTCCAAACGATCTCCTCATTGTCTTCACCACCCAACAGTCCAGGGCATTAGAAGCTATTGTTTTATTCTGCTCTGCTATGGTCTGCAATAATCTGGACTTTCTCCTGCGACTTAACAACAAATGCTAAACTAAAACATTCTGGTCGTTTTGTCAAGGACTTTGGCCTCACACCTCTCGTTTCAAAATATCCAGAAACCCCCGGTGATGTTTAAAGGACACGTTCTCCCATTCAGTTTGGGATTCTGACCTAAGAGAAAGCAGGAAGCTATCTATTTCAAGCTGGCCCCACCTCAGCAAGTCACGCTGGCACGCCTTTTGAGGTACCTTCAGCCTCACCCTAGAGAGCTCCAGCAGCCACACCCTGGAGGCCGAGGTGGGGGAGAGCCCACCTTCTCTTTACCTCTGAAAATCAGCAGCTGCAACCAGGCAGGGTAATCTGAAGATAAGGACAGAGCAGCTGTGGAACTAGATCTGCCTCGATTAGCTGCAGCGGAGGAGGCATGCTCTCTCTCACTCCTAGGACTCTCAACAAGACTTCAGCTGGAGACAGAGGCAACACTCTGCTCCTAGCTTTCCACCATGGCTATAATACACAACTTCGAGGTACTCTGCACATGAGCCACCAAGATGAAGGTCCATTTATTATCTCCATTATTGGTGAGGTCTAAGAGGTTTGGACAGCAAATCATTTCAATACTGACGTTTTAATTTACTACATTAAGAAAGATGCTCTCAGATTCAAAGAGAAGTAAACCCACATTCTCTGTCCACTTAGCTTCCCGAAGGCAAGTGTTAAGAGCTGTGGCTCCCGAGTTGCATCTACAATGATATGTCGCATCCTCAAATGCTAGGCAGGTGTGGGGTACCACAAGCTGCCAGGGAAGTTCACTGGGACTTGCAAACTCTATGCTGGGAGATCACTTCCTTCAGAGTCTCCTGAATTCTTTGATCCTTTTTATAGAGGAGGTCTGAAGTTTTGAGTGAAGCGTTCATTTCTACTAGAAGGAAACTTTCTGGAATCAGAAAGGGACATCGAAGAGCAGACACGAGGTCCGCAGATCGGTTGAGACAGTTCGCGTTAGAAGCAACAACAACAGTAACGAGCCAAGTAAGCAGAATTTAGCTTTTAAGAGTTGACTCTGTAATCCCCGCACTTCGCAGTTATATAAACGTTTCACGTCTTTCTTTTTGGTTTACTAACCTTGTGACTTTAATATTGCCACACCAACTGTTAAATACTGTCTGTCAAGTACTACACAGATTTATTCCAAAGGCCAGTTGTGGGGAACTATGTGACCTCCCAAAGAAATGTCAAAGCCTTTGAGTCTGATGAACTTAACTTTATTTAGAGATAAGTTCTTTTAAAACTAGAACCAAGGTACAGTGAGCTCGGCTCACTACACAGGGCTGGCACCTTCTAAGAAGAGAGGGAGATCAATGAAGAGCTATAACCACGCCAGGGATGCATCCACCAACCGGAGAGGCTACACCCAGCTGCCTTTGTGCTAGGAAAAGCGTAAGGAAACTGATTCAATTTAGAACCAGGGTTATATGAACTGGGAGAGATGTGTCCAGTTACATACAAAACTGAGGGCCCTGTAGGATGGGCTGGCACTGCGGCCGGTGTGACTCGCAGACAACCACAGTAGAGCAGAGGAGCACAGGGGGAACTGACTGGCCAGAGGGCTAAGGGCTGCACACTCATGCATCCCACAAGCTGGAGAGAAAAAAAAGGGGGGCCATGGATCCAGAGGGGCTTAACTGAGGTAAGCAGGGATGAAGCACAGTGACTCTGCTCATATGAGTGACTAGAAGTCAGAAAGAGGGCTGTAAAATCAAATTATAGTACAGTTAATTCCGGGTAGCCTTTTGTATTAATTCCTATCAATCAGATATTTCTATCTGGCATAAAACTGATTTGCACTAAGAGAGCCAAATTAGTTGCTATAATTGCTTCATATATATTTACACATATTTCTTTATACACGCATAGTATAAAGACAACACCTTAAAAACACATGTACTTTCTCAAGCATTAAAAAGACTTTTTTTTTTTCCTATTCTTGGTTTTTTGAGACAAGATTTCACTATGTTGCCCAAGGTGAGAGTAAGCTCACTATACAAACCAGGTTGGCCTCAAGTTGGCAATCCTCCTGCCTTAGCCTCCAAAGAGCTGACATAATACCCACCATTAACAACCACATTTTTAACTGGCTCATCATTTTACATTATCTAGCACAGAAATATCAAGATGAGCATCTTTCCTGGTATCAGAAAATGAGTGGCATAGTCGGAAGCTGGTAACAGAAGCACTCGAACTTGTGAGTCTTGACACCTGAAAACACTTACGTTGAATCTAAGGAAATTACTTTTCCAGATATAGAATCTAATAATTTACCATTTCCATGATTGCTCTAAAGTTTTTTTTTTTAAATTATGTGTATGGCTGTTTTGCCTGCATGTATGTCTGCACCGCTTGTGTGACTGGTGCCCACGGAGGCTAGATGAGGGTGTTAGATCCCTTGGAACAGAAGTTACAGACTGGGTCCCCTGGAAGAGCAGTCAGTGCTCTTAACCACGGAAACACCTCTCCAGCCCCCTTTAAATAATTTTCAACTCCCTAGTATCATTGATTTTGCCACTTTCTGTTTTTATGGTCACTGGTGAAGAATTTTAAGTGTATTTCTTTGAGTCTGTGTGTTTCTGTGTGCACGTGTGTGTCCATAGGTGTGCACGTGTTTGGAAGCCGGAGGTCACCACTGAAAACCTCTGCTCCCTCTCTGCCTTATCTTTAGAGGCAGGGTCTCACGGAGCCTGGCGCTTATCTATTGAGTAGACTGGCTGGCTGGAGCTCGGAGACCTTCCTGTTTCTATTTCCCCACCCCCAACAGGAGCAGGCTACAGGTGGCTGTGAGCACAGGCACCTTTTTCCTTGCTGGGAATCTGCCCTCAGGTCCCCAGGCTTGTGTGGCAAGGGCTTTACTGACCCAGCCCTTCCCCAGCACCGTCAAGCGTATTTCCGTGTCTTGTATAGTTTGGTGCTGTTGCTGCCAAGGCAGCTCATTTTCTCCCCTCCGAATGGGACGGGAGATTAAACCTTTGAGTGTAGGCGGCTCAGGAAGACCCTCCGCATAAACCAGAGATGTGATCCAAGCTAACCGATACAAACAACACAGAGACATAGCAAAGCAAGGCAGTGGGAGTTCTCCAGGGTATTCTAACTCCTCAGCTACTAAACTCAACCATACTGGAGTACTAGATTGCTGGGTAAAAAGTTGTCAGTTTACAGTAAAATGATTGGTGAGGTGAAAAGGGACACAGACAGACGGGTGGATTCGATCTAGGACACATAGAGGAAAGGCAACAACACACAGGAAAAAGCCAGCGAAATGGATAACAAAACAAGAAAAAGTTCCAAACAGGAAAAATAAAAGCAGCAGGGAATGTGGGATTTTGAAACGAATTTGAAATGTTACAAATAAAAGGTCAAAGAATCAAAAAAAAAAAAAAACCAGCGAAAAACATCACCAAAAGACTCATGCGTATACTACATTCAAGCATTAATAATGATAAAAATAAATGAGCATGACCACATTGTATAAGGACTCTGGAATATAAACAAAAGGCCAGACTTAAAAATGTTTAGGTTAGAGTTATAATAAAGCCTAAAGACTTGGAGAATCTATTTTACAAAATTATTGTTAGTATCCTGAGACGATACGTCCTCAGCTGCAGCCACTAAGAACACCTTTGTGCACAGTCGCTATATTCCCTTGCCCACCTCCCATCTCTCTCTTTTTCTTTATCTTCTGCCAATCTTGTCCCCAGGGACCAGATTCTGCCTCCCTCTCTTTTCCCCCTCTCTCCTCTTCCAACAGGCCTCCTATGTGAGCCTTGTCGCATGGCATGACTTCTCTTTATGGGGTTTTTAAAAAAAATACAGTAAAAAGTTTCCAAAATGTAGGAAAAGAAATGGATGCCCAAGCAGAAGAGGCATACAGAACTCCAAAGACATCAAAACAGAACCTTGCCATGACACATTATATTCAAGATGCCAAGAGTACACAACAGCCAGGTGTGGTGGTGCACACCTTTAATCTCAGCACCCAGGGAAAGCAGAAGCAGGCTAACCTCTTTGAGTTCAAGGTCATTTTGGTCAAATAGTGAGCTCCTGGTCAGCCGGGAATTCCTAGTGAGGCCCTGATTCAATTAAAAAACACAAAAACAAACAAACAAAACCCAACTCTTTTAAAAAAGCAAATACATCAGAGAAATACAAGACCTCACAACAGAAACCCAGGGACCAGAAGCAAACGGAGCAAAGCATTTCAGGTATGAAAACAAATGTCTGCCAACCAACTCTATCAGATCCAGCAAAACTCTCTTAAAATTGTGAAGATAATAATATTCCAAGAAAAGCACAAACGAAGGCAGTGCACAATCACCAAAACATCCTGAAGAAGATATTTAAAGGAATACTATAACCAAGTAAGAGTAAATTCCTAAGAGAAAAAGATGAACGAAGTCCTAGAGGGAATCTGTCATGCCCAATACAGGAAATCCCTGATACCAATACAGGAGGAAACAATAACTGATCAAGAAGAAAACCAATAAAATCACGAGAGTTAGTAAACACCTCCTAATAATAATTTTAATCATTAATGCCCTCATATCATTAATAAGGAGGGGCAAACTGGCTGATTAAAAATGAGAGAGGGGCATGGTGGCACATGCTGTTAATCTCAGTACCAAGGAGGAAGGTGGATTTCTGTGAGCTTCAGACCTGGTCTACATAATGAGAGTATTATAATAAATTCCACAAATCAAGACCACCAAATAAAAATTAACTTATTTTATCTTCTAAGATCACAGTGAAATAAAACTAGAAATAAATAGCAAAAGAAATTACAAACAAACTAAGGAGACGAAACAACATACTCTTTTTTTTAATTTTGTTTTTTAGAGACCGGGTTTCTCTGTGTAACAGCTCTGGCTGTCCTGGAACTCATTCTGTAGATCAGGCTGGCCTCGAACTCACTGAGATCCACCTGCCTCGCCTCCCAAAGTGCTGGGATAAAAGGCGTGCACCACCACCACCCAGCAGCAACATACTCTTGAGTAACCAGTGGGAACCTGAAAAATTAAGAGAAAGAGTTAAAAAAATTCCTACTATCAAATCAAAGTTAATATGGACCCTACAAAAATCTGACAAAAACTAAGTTGTACGAAGAAAGTTTATGTTGATGTGCTTACATTTAAAATAAAAACTCACAATGATCTCAAAGGGAACAGTATAATGAAGTGCCCCAAGGATGCAGAAAAAATAAGAACTCAACAACTCCCAGGGCAGCAGACAACCCGAAATAACACAGATCAGGGCAGACACTGAGAGTAACAATTCACAGGATCAGAGAATTAATTCTCTGAAAAAAACAAGAATAACAAACCTTTAACTAAACTAGCCAAAATATAAAGAGACCCAAATTCATTTAATCAAAGATGAAAAGGTGGTGGTGCACGCCTTTAACCCCAGCACTCGGGAGGCAGAGGCAGGGGGATCTCTGTGAGTTTGAGGCCAGCCTGGTCTACAAGAGCTAGTTCTCCAAGCTATGGAGAAACCCTGTCTCAGAAAAAAAAAAAAAATGAAAACGAGAGTATTATAATAAATTCCAACAAAAAAACCAGGTAATCTTGAGGAAATATTTTAACAACTTATACCTCCAAAACCCTGGAAATTGTAGAAATTTTCTAAAAACAGATAAATTCCTAGCCATATATGACACACCAAGATTAAAGATATAACCACTGAGGAAAACCTTGCACAAACATTCCTCACAATTATATAAAACAAAAAGGAAGGCATTTTACCAATCAAATTAATTCCATGAAGCCAGTATTACCCTGACCCCAAAACTGAATAAGGGCACAACAACAAGAAAATACACGCCACTCTCTCTGATGAATGTAAAGACAAAAAGGAAAAAAAAAAAAAAAAAACCCAATACAATTCCTGCAAACCAAACTCAATAAATACATTAAGAAAATCATACACCATAACTAAGGTGGGCTTGTTTCATGAATGAAAATAAGACTGTTCAATAGATGCAAAGTAATAAATGCAACATAGCACATAAATAGATTTCAGGATAGAAAGTACACAAGCATTTCAATTGATGAGAAAGGGCCTTTGTCTAAGTTGAACATCACTTCATAATAAAAACTCTGAAAAAACTAGGACTAGAAAGGAACATATCCTAAGACAATAAAGAAATAAAGACCATATGTATTAATCACAGTTCTCAAGAGTAACAGAATTTATAGATGAATATTTCTCTCTCTCTCTCTCTCTCTCTCTCTCTCTCTCTCTCTCTCTCTCTCTCTCTGGAATTTGTTAGAATGACTTACAGGGTCCTACTCGTCCAACAATGGCTACCACCGAACAGAAGCTTTAAGAATCTGATAGTTATTTAGTCTATGAGGCTGGGTGTCTCGCCTAGTCTTCAGTGTGTATTCGCTGGAATCCCAAAGAAAAGCGCTCCAATGCCAGTGTAGGAAATGGACTTGCTAGCCAGGCAAGAGCTCAAGCAGGCAAAGAGCGAAGATTTCCTTCTATATAGGCTTCCAGCAGAAGGTGTAGCCCAGATTAGAGGTGTGTCTTCTTGACTCAAAAAAAAAAAAAAAAATCTGGATTAGAAAGGGATCTTCCTACTCCAAATTAGGCAAAAATCCCTCATGGGTGTGCCCCTCCATTTAGGGGTTTAGTTAAATTCCAGATGTAGTCAAGGTGACAACCAAGAATAGCCATCACAGTGCTTATGACAAACCTATAGCCAACAATATACTAAATTTCCTCTAAAATCTAAATTGAGACAAGAGCTTCTACTCACTCTACCCAATACATGGCTTAAAATCTTAGCTAGAACAATTGAGAGAGTAAAAGGGATTCAAAACAAGAAAGACAAGAGGACATGATCACGTGTTTAAAAGACTACCAGAAACTCTGAGAAGTGATATACATGTTTAACGTATTAGCAGAACAGAAAACCAACAAGCAAAAGTCAGTAGCTTTTAACATGCTAATAACGGATTTGCTGGAAAAGAAATCAGCGGGGAGAATTCCCTATTCACAATGGGGTGCAGGATGGGTAAACGGGATAAGGGGGTAGACAGAAGACATGGAAGAGTGCGGTCTTAGACCCGTTAGAATCCCTAAGAGGGACTAAAGACAGTCATCCCGCAAGGCTGAATGGCGAGTCTCCTTGAAGCACTGGGTTATTGAATATAGTTTCCAGTCATTCCTGGGCATGAGCTATCACCAGATAAGTTGGTGGGGGAAGCCTGGGCCCCCCAAAACAATGGCTCTTGTCATCCCTCTGCACTACTGGGCTGTATCTTGTTGTTTATCAACTTGACACAACTTAGAAATATCCGGGAGGAGGAAGCTCACCTGAGGAACGGCTTCCATTGGACTGGCCTGCAGGTGAGTCTGTGGTGCGTTTTCTTGATTAACGATTGATATGGGAGGGTCTAGTTCATTGGGGCATACCACCCCTGGGCAGGTGGTCCTGGATGATACCAGAGAGCAAGCGGAGCAAGCCATGGAGAGAAAACCAGTAAGGAGTGTTCCTCCATGCCTCTGCTTTAGTTCCTGCCTTGCGCTTTTGTCCCGACTTCCCTTACCAATGGGCTATAAACAGAATGTGTAAGCCAAATGAACCTTTCAATTGCTGTAAAGAGACCATGGCAACTCTTATAAAGAAAACAATTAATTGGGTGGCCGACATTTCCATAGGCTTACATTATCATCATGGTAGGACACAGTGTTGTGCAGGCAGACATGGTGCTGGAGAGTTAGCCAAGAGTTCTACATCTTGTACAGGCAACAGGAAGATCAACCTGCCAGGCGAGATATCCGATTAGTACAACTGCTAGCAGCTTGACTGTTGTGGGGAGAACCAACTGCCCACTCACTGGGTTTGAGGCTTGCTCCAAGAATAAGGGAATTCATGCCCAGTACTATAAGCCACGCTAACAACCTAGGTCTGGGGAAGTCAACGGCCCAGCTGAACAACTTACTAATGTTAAAATTCAACTCCCTTCTAAATATCTATGCTTATGTCCCAGACCAGAAAAGTCTCTCCTTACAATGAACAGTGGTGAAGGCAGATACTCATGGTAGCCCAAGATGCTGAGAATAAGCGACGGCTGTGGGCTCAACCCTAAACAAGGCATTGTACCATCCGCTTTAAGACTCAAGAAACACTGCCCTGTAAAAAGTTGGAAGATGGGATGAAGGGCTGTAGAATACCATCCTCTAGACTTTACACAACCATTGCAACCATTAGCTCCTAACAACTGCGATCACCTGCAGTGGTCTGCGCAAGACTGGCCCTGCCAACCACCAGTTATGGAAGGGCGAGAGGCTTCACAGGCTTTACTGATGAACTACTGGCTACTGATAGGTTCTGGGAGCGGGCACACAATTAAGAACCACTCTGCTGAGGATTTCCGTCAGGCTCCAAGGGACAGCTTCATATCCGTGGTCTCACACACAGCCCTGGTTAAACTCAGTAGGTCGTAAAACAAAACAAAGAGACCTGCACGAGAGAGAGAGAGAGAGAGAGAGAGAGAGAGAGAGAGAGAGAGAGAGAGAGAGAGATTTGTGGGGAGGAGGGGAGAACAGCATGGAAGGAAGGTGGGTGAGAGGTCAGAGCGGTCACTACTATCTATTGTGTGCATGTGTGGAATTGTCTAAGAACAAATGTAATTAGTTGTAATACTTTAGAAATACCTAGGACTAAAACTATCTAATGAAGCGAAAAAAATCTACAATGGAAATATTAAAAACACTGATGAGAAACATTGAAGACAGCTCTAGAAGATGGCATGACCATCTGTGCTCATGGATTGGCAAAATTAATATTGTTATAATGACTATATTACTGAAAGTGATCTATAAATTCAACGTAATCCCCATCAAGATTCCATAGCCACTCTTCATTGAAAAACTACCCTAAAATTCATATATATATATATATATATATATATAAACCACAAAGCAATCCTTAGTAAAAGGGAAATGCTGACGGTATCAAAACACTGATCTCAAATTACATTACAGAACCACAATAACCAAAGAGCTTAACAGTGACAGTAAGAAGATACTTAGACTAATAGAATACAGGATTTGGAAATAAACCCATACAGCTACAGTCACCTAATTTTTGACAAAAGCATCAAAAATAGACACCAAAGACAACCTTTTTAACAAATACTGGGGGCAAAACTAGAGTCCCACTCCACGTGTGAAAGAATTAAACTACAGCCGGGTCCCCCAGCTGGCACACAAACCAATTTCAAACAGACCGAAGACCTATGTGATGCCTTCAATAGAAACCTCTAGGGGAAAACACAGGTAAGACGCTCCAAGACACAGGAATAATTCCAAGAACTGAAAAACGGGACTGCACCGAGCCAAAAGGCTTCTGCATAGCAATGGAAAGCCCCACCAGAGTGGAGACCAGCCCTCAGATTGGGGGAAAGGGCCCCAGTTAAGTGCTTTCCTCTGTAAGAGTTGCTACGGTCACAGTGTCTCTTCACAGCAACGGAACACTAAGACACGTATATTCAAGAAGATGGATGAAACTGCATTGTGTTGAATAAATCCAACTCAGAAAGAAAAATACCTCATTTTTCTCGTATGTAGAACCTAGATTTAATTTTAAACGTGAATGTATGCGTATTTTCATGTGTGCACACAGAGGCTATGACACCAGAAGAGGAACCATGAGAAAAGAGGAAGAGGCAGAGCTTAAGGGAGAATAATGGTTCACATAGCTAGTGAGAGAACAAAAGGGAACCGGTGTGTGCCTAAGAGGACCCAGGGCCACTGGGGAAGAGGGACCGACTAGAACAAAGTATGACACGCATGTATGGAAACGCCATGACAAAACTCATTACATTACATGCTAACTTAAGAAATGAATGTAAAACACAAGAGAAGTGTTTTCACAGAGGGGGCAATGCTCCATTTTCTTATTTATTTATTATTTATTAAAGATTTCGGTCTCTTCCCCGCCACCGCTTCCCATTTCCCTCCCCTCCCCCACAACGCTCCGTTTTCTTATTGACTCCCCAGGCAGAATTAGCATGCTCAGTCATTAAGATTAGGTTCTGCCATCCTAGGGATATTCTTAGTTACTTTCTATTTAGATTTATTCAGATTCATTCTCTACCTCATCCCCATCAGGACAGTAGCTTCCAGGTATTCAATATAAAGTGTTAACAAGAAATAAATAAAGCAAACAGACTTCTGGTTCTGTCCACATCATTCACTTCCTCCACCTGACCAGAATTACGGTTCTCCGTGGCTACGGAACACCCCCAACAACCGCAGCCAAGGAATTTAAACGTGACTGTTGCTCGGGTCTGTGACCTGCAGGTGTAGTGGGAACAGAACAGTCTTGCTCAACCCCGGCACTCCTGCACATCCCTGCACCTTCCTGTATCCAGAATCCGGCCTATCAGGGTGTGACTTCTCAAGCCCCATCTCTAATGCCGCAAGGGTGAACGGCAACCCCACCACACCTCAGTTGATCGATGCCTGCCAAAGCCGACTTTCCAAAGTGGCTTCCACTCTTCTTCCATGCCCAACAGCTAAGCATGAGCACGCTCAACATTTCACCTGCCTGCTCTTTCTTTTATTACATAGGAAACTCCATGAGGTAAACACAGTTGCTTTGCCCATGCAAATGAGGCTATCCTGGCACCGAGAGTTTGCATAACAGCAAGGATCACAGGCCTGTAATGGATGAGGGTGAAGTGGAACTTGGTCCTGAGGAAACATCCCAGTGCTTCTCAGTCCCATTCTAGAGGACCTTAGCTATGCTCTTCCCAACATAAAACCTTGCCTGTCACTCAAACACAGGATGAATGTCACATTCTAGCTTTGGCCTACCCTGCAGCCCACTCTCCCTCCAACCCGCTGTTCCTCACCGGTTTAGCCCAGTTGCAATTATGATGCATCCAAAATAGCTCCTTTGCTCTCTCCACCTCACAAGATTCTCCCTTTTTTAAAGACTACTAGAGACCCATGCGCTCCATACTTTAAGAAGTTTTGAATCAGTATCGATGTTCCTGTTGATTAGCATCAGGGAAGGTGGGAAATAACTTAAGTCAAGGAGAGGTCAGTGCGTAAATCTTGCTGGTGTTGAGTAAATGCTGGCTGAATTTAAAATAACCTCTAGAGCAATACAGGAAGTGAAACTAATAGGGTGCATTGTCAGAAGCCAACTCTCTAAGTAACAACCTCGAGATACTTCAGGCAAAACTGAAGGTACATCCTTCAACCTAGAATCAATCCTCTAGCTAACTGTATGTACTAAAGACACACTGCTGTATTTGGACCTAGCAGGTCACTGTGTGCAGTAGCGTGCATAGCCTGGAAGGGGCTAGTGCCTGACCAGTGCTTAAACAACACTGGTCATGGTGAGGTGCTTAGGTCTGCTGGATTCAAAGCTACAACTGGAAAAATCTCCTGACATGGGGAGTCAAAATAAAATGTACTCAGTTGACTACCTTTCTGCTTTTGAGTATGGCAAATACTTTTCTGACTCTAATGCATGTTAAACACTATTCTGGGTACCATGAATGATGCTCCCATGGTCCTCCTGGCTCTGTGTGTGTGTGTGCGCGCGCGCGTGCGCGCGCGAGAAGCATCTGAGAAGCTTTCAGTGTCACAAAGGATGTGACATTTATCTATATTTAAATAGAGAGAATGGGTGAGCGTTGATCTCTTATTTATCATCCAGAGACTTCATCAACAACTTTTCAGAGCTTGTAAAGATACATGGAGATCTAGGTCAGAATCTGAAACACTCCTGGTTGTCAGTGTTTTTAAAGGATAGCCCATGGGAGAGAGAATGGGAGCGGAAGACAGCACAAGGCAGGTGTGAACTAATTGGTAGCAGGTGTCGAGCATTAGAGACACTGATGTAGCCTTTCTGCTCACCACAGGGCCTGGCACCCAGCCACGGGCAAGCTTTGAATACCGAGATCGTGGCTTGCACAGACCACGAGTTCCACGGCCCTGTACTTCTATGGGGAACAAGGGAGCTCTGTGGAACAACGGTCTCTTGCCAGGCTGAGCTACTTACACAGACTGATTCTCAAAGTCTTCAGGTGTCACCTCCAACCAAGAAGTCTTAGCAGATACTTAGAAACCTAAACACTGTAGCAGACAATGTCCCGGTTAGCTCTGAAGAAGCTATCTTAAACACCACTGAGGGGGGCAAAGGAAAAACCCCACTGATGACAACATTGTTCAGTGGGCTTTGTAGGCATGTGTGGAGACCAGGGAACAAATCACCAGGATGTCACCTGGGATGGGCAGGGACTCCAGCAGAAAGTAGACTCTTTGCAATGACAAGAATGGTATCTAAGACCCATCTGGGAGAACTGAGAAAGCAGTGTGTCACGTGGAGTTGTAGAACATTAATGTCAGACATTGATAGAGCTTTTTAAAGTAGAGACATCTAGTTCTATCATCCACTATCTATCCAAATGTCAAAAGCAGCAGAGGACACAGACGGCACAAAATAAAAAAAGCAAACACACAGAAAGGAAAGCGCCCATTTGGGAAATCTTTCCGGTTCTGTTACCACCGAGTTGACATACCCATCCACCCCGCTCACTCTCTGATGGCCCTTTGTGGCAGAGGTGTTCAAAGGATCAGAGTGTAAGTCAGCAGGTGCCTTCTTATCCACAGAGAGAAGGAAGAAGTGATGTGTGCCTCATCCTATGTCCACGAGAGTGCAAGTGTTCTTGAGACAGTCTCTCGTAAGAAAAGACAAAACAGACCTCTGTTCTTGACATGATGAAGAAAGGGGAAGTAAAGCAAGACAGCAGAAGTGCAAATGAAATTAACTCATAGAAAAAAGGAGTACTGATTAAAATGCAAATAAATTGAACCAGGTTACTAAGCAACACAAATACTGTGTACATGTGGAACTTTTATGAACTTAAAAGTCACAAAGTACAAATAGCCGAAGTGCTAACAACAATAATTTGTCTAGAAATGACTTCTAAGGGAGCTAAGGACCAAAACCTACTCCTGCAGGTCAACAAAAACATTTATTTTTTTGGTGCAGAAAGCTCAACCTGTCTAACTTTTGTTTGGGTATCAATAAAGTTACGTTAGACGAAGGAGAACGCAAAGATGACCATGCACAGCAGAAACTACGGCTACTTCTCCATGGTCCCAGAAATCAGGTGCTGGATTTGCACCCGAAGTGTGAACGTGGAGACACAGCATTCATCCGCATGGTTGCTGGGACTGGCCGAGGTGTGCCTTTTCTCTTCCTGTCTCCCAGAGGACACATGTCCCTAAGAGAGCATTCCCTTGTAAGCCAAGAAGACAAGTTTTACACTTTAATGTATTTATTTAATTTATGTGTACTGTGTGTCTTTTGAGTTGCCAGGATGTGTGGGAACGGCAGAGGTAGAAGACAGTGTCGGAACCTCTAGTATAGGAATTACAGGTGACTCTAAATTGCTGTGTGGCTGCTGGGAACCACAACCAAGGTCCTCTGCAAGAGTGCCAAGTGCTGTTTACCACTGAGCCATCTCTCCAGGCCTAGAGATAAATTTTAATAGAATGTATGTGTTTAAACTCTTCAAGGCCAGCCCGCAGGTTCATACAGCTTTGCTACTTCAATACAGTCCACAGACCATCAATCACTACCAGGTCATCGGCATGGATGATGGATCTGGGGCCCAGCCTGGGTGCTTCTTGTGCAATCACATGCTAAGTGGACTAAAAACACTCATTACTCGTGAATTAGTGCTTTTTCCCCTAGAAGCTGGACGTTAGGCTAACGCTAGGATAAGCTGAACGTTAAAATGGATGACATTAATGCATGATCAGGCAACAGTTTTCAGGGATCATAAACGAACAGGTAAAGGATGCTGGGACACAGGATATTCCTTATAGTTTTACAACATTTGTCCACACAAACGCTACCGCTCTATGTAACGCAATTTTACACTGTGAAGTGGCGAGTTACAAAGTACTCACTAGCAGTACGTACTAGTAAGGAAATGTAAAAGACATTGCCAACGCTAGTGAGGGTCCACTCTGACACCGCACATCTGCTAAGCTGACGCATTTACAAGGATACACTGCTGTCTGTGTAATATTTCCGCCAGGAGCCTATTGTGATTCTAATGATACAAACAAGGCCTAGCAAATGACACAGGCTTTAGAAAAATATTGCACACTGTAAAGATTAAAGAAACGTGAGAACTAAATGTAATGTGTGGTTCTGGGTGGGCTCCCCGACAAGGGTGTCCACTGTGGTGGCTCCGATCAGAAAGGAAAGGACGGGCATAATTTAGAAGGACGCTCACATCGGGCTGTACGGTATCCACGTTACAAATCCCGAACTTAGCTCTGAACCTCCCTGGGTGCTAAGACTGAAGGGCTGAGAAGAACCACACTTGTAAAGAACTGTGTGATTATACTAAGATACACAGAGCAGAAAGGTGGAGTCAATGTGGTGGCGTGGGAACACCAGCGAATTAAGTGGGAAATGTGGACGTTCCTATTTGTGCCTCTTCTAAGGGCTTTCAATTTGTCATTATTTGACAAACCTGGAAGAAAAGTGAGATATCAAACACCCACAGGGCGGCAAATGGTGCCTGACCCCCACACTCTTCTAGCAGAAGAATCTGACTTCTAACTGGATCACCCTCTGCACTGAAATGATTTTTGTGACTGAATAAAAATGAATGACAGGCTGGGTGGATTCCTCCTGCAAAGACTTTTTGTAAAGGGGATGCTCTTTCCAGCAAAAAAAAAAAAAAAAAAAAAAGAAAAAAGAAAAAAAAAACTTTTTTAAAAAATATACCTCCTAATTTTGTGTTCAGTGTGCTAGGCTATATCAGCACAGGAAACAGCAGAGAATCAGATTCCCTGATTGCTGGAAATTACAGTCTGATGGAAGAAGACCCCAAATTAGGAACGTAAGTCAGGTAGCAATAGTGTTCTAAAGGAGGGTAAAGCTGAGGAGGACTTCGGGGAAGTGGCACTTTAAAAAAGGGAGTTAGTGCTTGCTTGCTCGCTGCAGCAGCACACACTAACCCTACAACACAGAGATTGCACGGCTCCTGTGCAAGAATGACACACAAAGTTGCAGTGTTCCACATCTTATCTTAAAGAAGGAGAAGGGTTAGACAACTGCCGTCAGACCACACGTAAACAAGAGATGAACAACCTAAGGTACTCCCTGAGCAGGCAGGCAGTGGCAGAAAGCAAAGCAGCAGAGAAAGTCCCGAGCAAAGGGCTGAATTTTCCAGCTGAAACAGCCAGGGGCGAGGCCACACAACCACTCCTAGGTAGCCGCTGAGACAGCATCACGTATTCTGACACCCGTATCGCTGCCTCACCTTCCCCGTCTACGTCTACTCAAGCCTACTGTTCTGGGCGGCTGGCATAGTCACGTCCTAAGAAAGGACACAGCCTCCTTTGCTCCTCTCAGTGAGATTCTATGAAGACTTTCCCTCCCCACCTACCAGTCACCTCAAGAGATGCCTTCCTCCTAATCCTCACTCCCTCTTTCTCTGATGCTTTTCAAACCTTCAACCCAAAACGTTTCCCTCTGCAAGTTTTGTTTGCTCTTAAAGTATCTAGTCGAGGGTGGTTAGCTTGCTCTGTATTTACCACATCCAGGGTTTTTTTTCAGAGAAGCCACTCTCCTTCCAGGGTGTTCCATTTGCACTCACATCTCCACACACTTTCAATATAACTTACTTTTCTTCTAGATCTGGATTCAGCTCTGCAGTCAGAGCTAGTGTCCTGGTCACTCTTTGAGGTGATGGCTATGGAGCCAAACACCTAGCAACTCTGTGATATCCATGGGGCTGTTGTATACATCAGGGATTAAAAAAAAATCAACCTTTTAATAATCTGACTGGAGTTGCCAAAGTGTTGGCTCAGCATGTTCCACAGTTGCTGTTAACTGTAAACACATCCATCTCTAGAGAGAGATTCAGGTACAATCTAGTACCTGGTGCGGGTGGTTGGGCCAAAATTATCTCAGGGCCTGTACCTCGAGCCTGCAGGACAGAGAAAAGCCTGGCTAGAGTTTGAAGGATAACTGCAAAGCTACTGAGTGAGGATGAGACAGCAAAATCTAGGTAGATGCTCCTCCAGCCAGAGGGAGGGCTTGGCTGTTTCTCATTGACTGGAGGTACCCCCACACCACACAATGTCATTTAACCTATATAAGCTGACACTCACAGTAATAAACTGAGTTCCTGCTTTGATTTGACTCCCCATTGTGTCTGATTGTCGGGATTGACTGTCCTGCCTTGTGGGGCTGTGGACTGGGCGAATACGGCAGGGCACTCACCTTTCTCTGGGGAATAAGGCTGAGGAGGCCTAGCAATTGGAGCCCAAACCTGGGACTCCTGGGGCTAGTTCTAGGGCTAAGTGGTCAGTCAAGGTGAGTGGGACCCCACGATGGGTAAATGCAACGTCACACAAAAATGACCCAGCCCTTAAGGCACTGAGATATAGGCTCCTCTCTCGAGGCCTGGAATTGTCAGATCACAATGCGATCCAGGCATGGAGGATATAATTACCCTGGCCCTCTGGGTACCCGCCGGGAATCTTTTCTCTTGGGACACCTGGAACCAGGTGGAGACTCTGGCCAGGAAAAAGGAAAAACACTTTGATAAACCCCCACCACTGAGATTCTAATCAACTATTGCGGCCCTTAAGGCGTGTTTTCACCCGCTGCTCTGACTCCCCCAAGGGCAGTAAGGAAAAGACCAGAGATTGGGAGAGGGCTTAAAGAATCTGAAAATAACCAACTGGATAGAAGGGCAGGGGGGAGGGGGGAGGAAGGAGAGAGGCGAGGAGCAGGAAAAGGCCAAAGATCAGGACAGGTCTGAAGAATCCAAAAGTAACCAATTAACCAAAAGAACAGGAGAAAAGGAGACAGGCGAGGGGGAAGATCAAAAATGGGTGCAATTTACTTAAGAGTGGTCCCAGGGGGGGAGGAATAAAGCAGGCAGAGGCAAAGACAGAAAGGAACGTAGATATTGTCTATGACGAGGAGTGGCCGCCTCCTTATGCCCCCAGCAGCCCTGGAAAGGATAAAATGGGAGAGGGGAATGGGACAAGTAAGGGGGCTCCATCCTTGCCAGGAGGAAATGAATATACCAGCCTCCGGGAGGAACTGCAAAGTTGGGGCTCTCACACAGAGGAAACGTGGGCGGAGCCTCCTGGAAATCCTAACCCTACTTACACAGAGGCCTATAGGGCTAAGGTTTGTGGACCCCAAGCCTTCCTGGTCAATGTGGCCCGGGCCCTAACTGCCCCAGAGCCTGGTATCCTTGGAAATCTAAGGACTTGAAAGAATTGAGGAAGGCAGTGGCCGAGGATGGCCCCAACTCCCCTTGGGCCATGACCCTCCTTCAGGAGGTAGCCTACCATCCTGGTGTCCCCAAGGACTGGTATGATCTGGCTAAGGCCACTCTGGGGGTCCCCAATATGTTAAATGGACAGCCTTCTTTAAGGAGGCTTGTCGCACTAGGGCAGAGTTCAATAGCGAGGCCGACACCCCAATTCCCATCACTTATCCAATGCTAACTGGTACGGGGGAAGGCTTTTCCACTGGGGTCCAACAAGCCGGGATTGTGGCTCCGTATTGGGACCAAGTTAGAAAAGCAGGCCTGGAGGCCTGGGCCACACTAGAGGAAGGACCCACTGAATCCCCTGTAGCTGGCACGATGCAAAAACAAGGGAGCCGTTTCTGGACTTTATTGTCCGTGTGCAGACCAGCCTCGAGAGGAAATTGCTCCCCCGGTGGGCTTAGAGACCAATTTACTAAGCTCCTAGTCTGGGAAGGTATGAACTGAGATACTAGGATGGCTTGTGTTGGCCTCAGGGAAGGGTCCATGAGTCAGTGGGCTGTGGCATCACAGACTGTCAGACCCAGTCACATACCAAACAGACTCTCGTGGTGGCCCTTCAGGCCCAGACCCAAACTCTAGCCTTTTCTATTACTCACGCCCTGGTAGCTGGACAACAAAAGCAAATATACCTGGGAAATGTTTCCTATGTGGTCAACTGGGGCATTTTAAGAGGAACTGCCCACAAAAGGGCAATAAGACCCAGGTGCAGAAGGGACCCCCTCTGTCTCCCTGCCCTTGCTGCCACAAGAGGTACCACTGGGGCTCAGAATGCCACTCCAAATTTGATATAAATTGGAAAACCCATCACAAATCAGGCTTTAAACTAGATGGGGGGGGGGCGCCTTCCAGCCCCCTTAACCAAAGGAAGGAAAGATGCACCTTCAGTTAACTGACCATTCTAATGATAGAGGGGTTCTGACCCAAAATGACTATGATCCTTGGGGGGGGGGGACAAAAATTCCAATGCCTGATAGATATGGGAGCTGACGGGATGGTCCTCAGAAAGGAAGAGGTCCCAACCAGCTGTGATCTCATAACTGGATCACCTGTCACAGAGGTTGGGGGAAGGTCTATGTCCCATGAAATGGTCAGTTCCATAACTTGGGTGGGGCTGGATGAAGACAAAGGAAAGTTCAGGCCTCTGATCCTCCCAGGGTTGTCTGCAAACCTCCTGGGACAAGATTTGTTAGGACAAATGGATATCCTTATTACCACTGACCACCTCGCCTTTTATGAAGATAAAACTGAGCAACATGTCATCAGGCAGACCCCCCCCGACACTTGTATTTACCCCCAAAGTAAAGGCCACTGCCCCAGGGTCCCCCCATTAGGTGGGCACCTGGTAAGCTGGTATGAGTGGAGCAGCGGCCATTACCTGAACTTAAACTTAAGATGCTCAAGAAAATCACCAGAAATCTGCTTAAAGAAGGACGGTAAGGCCCTCGATGAGCCCCTGGAACAGCCCCGTGTTTGTGATACGTAAGCCTATGGAACCTGGAGAATGTTACAGGACCTGTGATCAAGCAGTTCCCATATGGAATTAGTAGGGGCCCCTTTAGGGGGCTTACCTTGGGTCCCAGCAGTCCCCTCCCAGTTTCACCTCACTGTAATTGATCTAAAGGACTGTTTCTTCTCAGTCCTTCTTCATGAGGAGCATTGTGAAAAGTTCACCTTTTTCATTCCTACAGTTAACCCCTCTTGACCTGACTAGAGATATGAATGGGCTGTTCTCCCACAGGGGATGGCCAGTAGTCTGGCCGTTTGTCAACAGTATCTGTATAGTATCCTCTCTCCTTATTTTGACAAAGATAATTCCCTCCTATATGTTTATATGGATGATCTAATCATTGGGCATTTGGAGGAATCAGGGCTAGCTCCCTAGATAGCCACTACTGTTGATATCCTCCAACAACATGGCTTTAAAATAGCCCCAAACAAAATACAAAAGGTACCCCCATTTCATATACTGGGATCCCAATTAACACTCACTCAAGCCAAAGTGAATGGACCCCAATTAATCCTGCCTGAGCCTCTCACTTTATCAGGGTTATAAAAGATACTGGGGGAACTGAACTGGGTAAGGCCCTGGCTGCCTGGAGAGACTGGGAGACTAGATGTGTTATATAATCTCCTAAAGGGGACCACCCTCAAGAGATCATCTCCTTGTCCCCTGAGGGCCATCAGGCACTCACTGAATTGTCAATGAGCTCCATCAGGCTTCTTTGGCGAGATATAATCCTAACATTCCAATCTAAGGCTGGATATTATTAGGGAAAAAGACCATGCTGGCTGCCTTTGTTCAGCAGTCAAATGGGTACACAACACCCCCCGGGGGGGGCACTCCCAGGGTGTACTCTCTAGTCGATCAAATAGCTGATATGATCATAAAAATCAGGGAAACGTCCCTCTGACATCATGGAAAAGATCTCTCTAAATTAATAATTCCATTCAAAATTAAGGATTTAGAATGGGCGGCCAGAAGTTGTTCTCCCCTGGAGGGATTTCTGGGGACCCTGAACACTCACTTTGGGGAGTCCTGGTTAGTGAAGCTGTATCAAGAACTACACCGGAGAGTCCCCTTAGGCTAATCTGGCTTGGTGACTGGGGTAGGGGGGTGGGATATTAAAAAAAAAAAAAGGTGGAGACGTTGGGCCAAAATTATCTCAGGGCCAATACCTTGAGGCCTGTAGGACAGAGAAAAGCCTGGATCAAGTTTGAGGGAACCAAGTTAGGATGAGACAGCAAAATCTAGGTAGATGTCCCTCCGGCCAGAGGGAGGGCTTGGCTGTTTCTCATTGGCTGGAGGTACCTCCACATCACACACGATGTCACTTAACCTATATAAGCTGACGCTCACAGTAATAAATTGAGTTCCTGCCTTGACTTGACTCCCTATGGCGTCTGATTGTCCTCCATCATGGGTCTGTAGAATGGGCAGATAGCACACTCACCTTTCCCTAGGGAATAAGGCTAAGGAGGCCTGGCACAGGTATGGCATGCCTCAGACCTCCCCTGGATCTTGGTTATAATATAGGCAGCCATACATCAGATAGGTGTGTGGACTGTCAGGTTAAGCCACCAACAGCGGTTAACGTTATTTCTGTAGGAAGAACTAGTTTTGAACTTGACTAAAACAAGTTATCGATCAGCTTTGGCATACAGCCTTGTCACATGCAATACTAGCACCCGTGACCATGGCTCTACTTTGCTCATGGGTTTTTTTGTGACATAGAGTGCCAGGGTTGATGTGGGGAGGAGTGGCATGTATTTGCTTTATATCTGTTGAACTAAACATAATTCAGATTTAAAATGTCCAGTTGTTAGAAAATCATCAGCATCACCCTTGTATAGTATTTGGGCTCAACAAGGGATGGTATAGAGAATCGAAGGAGAGAAGACTATGACCAGCTTAGTGAGCCTAGTGAGGGCAGGAAGGGTATTTGATGCTTTGAAAACAAGGGCTTGTGTATCTCGAATCTCACTGGATGGTGAGGGCTCTGATCAGGAGCCTGCCTTGCACAGAATTTAATTTACTCACAAACACTGCTGTCGGTGCAACAGTTACATACTTACTAGAGAGTTCACAGCTCTATATGTAATTTACACATTTGGGAATTTTGAGAACATCGCCATTTCTAGTATTTTACGGAAAATGCAAACTTGAACATCAAGGAAAACTTTCAGCACTGTATATAGAGAACAGTATTGATTATAGTCCCTGAATTTGCTGACCTATACACTATCAGTTCCGGGGAGGAAACTGAGGCTGTTAAAGCAGTGAGGAGTTTGAGGAAGTGAGAAAAAGGGCAGGGCAGCAGTGGGTCGGTAATGGGGGAATTCAGTCCTGTATCACTGATTTTTCTCTGGGCTATCCGTCTTAGCACGTCTAGGTTCCCATGCCTGTCTTCTAGACCACAGAGAACCAATGTGCATCAGGTGAATGCCTCCAGCACTTATTTCACATCCAATACTCCCGGTTCTGGTAATTTTCAAGCAAGGTCATTTTTTTTTTTTAAAGCACTGTAAAGGATGGAAGTGTTCGCTACAGGTGACCAATGTGAGACTTACACTGTATCTTTAGGATGCTGAAAGTGTGGTAAAGCCCTGGACCAATCAATCAGGTTCAGCATTTGCAGCATTCAGAATCACCTATTACCAAGATGTAACGCCATTCCTTGTTTTGTTACTCTCTGTAAGTGATAAGAGTTATTACATCATTCATAACTCTTCAGAGGACTACCTACCACCTACCAGGAACTGAGTGAGATGCCTGGAGCACGGGGCTGAATACATAGACAGGGCCCTGTTCTCAAGGAGCTTTGGTCAAGAAGTATTAAGTATTTACATTTAGTATCTGCTAAATAAACACTAAAAGAATTTTTCCTCCACAAACTTCCATTTTCTTGTTTTAAAAGGATGCTGCTCTTGTTGTCATTATCATCATCATCATCATCATCATCATCATCTATGCAGGTGTGCAAACCATAATGCCTGTGTGGAAGTTAAAGGACAACTTTCACTAGGCGGTGGTGGCATACACATTTAATCCCAGAATTAGGAAGGCAGAGACAGGGGGATCTCTGTCAGTCTAAGGCCAGCCTGGTCTACAAAGTGAGTTTCAGAATAGCCAGGGGTACTCAGAGAAACCTTGTCTTAAAAAACAAAACAAAACAAAACAAAACAAAAGGACAATCCTCAGTTGATTCTGTGCCTTTACCTCCCGAGCTATTCTGCCAGCCCCAGAGTACAAACTTCTAACAAAAGATGAGACACTAAGTTTTGCTTGTTTTTGTTTGTTTTAATGAAAGCCTTAAGCCTAACAGTCTGAGCTACCTCAGTAGGTAAATTCAGTGTCATCCAGTGTCAGAACTGATTTGTGGCAATCTTTTTTTTTTTTACTTTTTTTTTTTATTGAGAAAAGGAAAAAAAAAGTTTCCGCCTCCTCCCAGCCTCCCATTTCCCTCCCCCTCCTCTCATCCTTCCCCCCCTCCCCCTACTCCTCTCCCCCTCCCTCTCCAGTCCAAAGAGCAGTCAGGGTTTTGTGGCAATGTTACAGCTTACCCTCTTCTCTGCAGCAAGCCTGGTTGGAATATACAGAGTAGAGTGGGCAGCTAGCTTGCTGGCTGCATGCCTGTAATTCCTTCACTCCAGAAAGAGAGAGGAAGGGGAATCTCAAGGTAGGAAAGAGATTTACAAATTAAACACTTCATTTGAGTCTAAAACTTATCTTTATGAGAGCAAATAACTATTCAAAAACATGTACTCTAAAGTTTTATCATGTAATACCTCATGCACTATAATTCTGGCTCCTCAAAATCAAGTATTTTTATAATTTGGTGGTATTGTGTCCCACAAACTCAAAAACAAATGACAACTGAGGCCCCATGAAAACTGTGTTCCATTAGCCTACCCTGACGGACACTAAGTCCAATGACGTGCACCTTACTGAAATCATTAGGTTCACAACTACAACCTAGAGCTGTCAGGTTAAAACTCTGGTGGACATGATCTGTTGTGCGTAGATTGCCTACAGGCAGAGAACAAACAAAACTGCCAGGGAACAGAGAAAGCAGGAAGAAAGATGATTTGTACTAATAAGCAGGCGATATGCCAGCGTGCATTTTTCAGGAGATCTAAAATACGACTTTTATACAAATATATATCGAATACGTGTCAAAGCTTTATTTAATTCACTAATAAGGAAAACACCAGATGACACACGAGTGTCACCGAAGTACAGGAGAGCCAAGTATATCCAGCTACTGAAAGCAAGAATAAATAAATAAGATTTGTAGTGTATGGGGCTGGAGGGATGGCTCGGAGGTTAAGTGCACTTCTTGCAGACAGTCGGAGTTCAGTTCTCAGCACTCATGTCTGACAGCTGCAATGCCAGCTCCAGTAGCTCTGACGCTTTCTTCTGCATACAATGTGCATGAATGTGTACGTGCATGCATATGCATGTTTGGGTACACACACACATACACATGCACACACACACAATCTTATTTTTAAAATATGGCTAATTAAGTTATTAAACCAGTTAATGACCCGCAGGACAGAAGAAACCGTGGCTTTACGAGGGTGCTGTCAGCCCTTTCTTCTGAATTAACACATCCTCTCCAGAAAGGAGGAGGGGTGTGCGTGCTCACAAGACCCAGGAATAAACAAACCGCACATTTCCAAAGTTCACAGGGAACTCTCCCAGAGTTATAGGAGCAGAAAACAACAGTAAGGGGAGAAGGTTGTTCCTGCCTGCTGTGCACAGAGCTCCAGGGATGAGGCTTTGTCGGGGTAGCCACCCTCTGGATGGTTTGTTTCTGGTAATGTGACTGTTCTGGGTCATCCCTGTTCCTGTAAGTAACCCAAATAAAACTCACCGATCACTTAGTTAGACTCTGGTGCAGCCGGTACTGTGGTCTGTCAGGGGATTCCTTTTCGGGGTAGGTAGACATCTTTGTGTCCCGCCTCCCCAGGAAAAGTCTCTCACAGAACAGAACGTGATGGAAGAGGGTCATCTTTCTATCTATTGTTTTATTGGTTAAGTAATAAAGAAACTGCTTGGCCTCTGATAGGACAGAAAATTAGGTAGGCAGAGTAGACAGAACAGAATGCTGGGAGAAAGCAGCTGAGTCACGGAGTTGCCATGATCTCCCACTCCATACAGCCGCAGGTTAAGATCTTCCCTGGTAAGCCTCCTCGTGGGCTACACAGATTATTAGAAATGGGTTAGATCAATATGTAAGAGTTAGCCAATAAGAGGCTGGAACTAATGGGCCAGGCAGTGTTTAAAATGATACAGTTTCCGTGTAATTATTTCGGGGCATAAGCTAGCCAGGCGGCCGTGAGCCGGGGCGGCAGGACTGCAGCCCGCCGCTCTGCTCCTTCTACAAGAACGTCACCTCTGTGCAGAAATTTTTTGTAGGCTGCCAAACACATAGCATCTGATTTTGCAGAATCAGGGTTCTGATTAACAGTCAACAGTCACTTAGACGGAGGTATAGTTTCCTAAGGAATATGTCCAAGCATGTGTAAGTGTTCCAGGATAACACAGAATGGACATGCAATACACACTCCTAATCACACTCCCACTGCCCACCTGCCCCCACCCCTTCCAAGGTTTAGACTGTTTTTCCAAACATTTTAATTACGCGATGCAATCCTGGCTGCTTCAAACTCTTTCATAAGGAGCTGATCTTGATACATCCTAACTGTAATTTTGCCACTGCTATGAATTATAACATAAATATCTGTGTTTTCCAATGGTCTTAGGTGACGCCTGTGAAGGGGCTACAATCAACAGGCTGAGAATTGCTGCTCTAGAGACTCAAATTGGCCTGCAAAATCATACAGAGGTGAGCATTCTCCTGCCCCCTAAAAAGGCCGTAAAAGTCCTTATTTTTTTTTTCTTGTTTGTTTTCTTTCTTGCTTTTTGTCACATATTTGGCTTCTAGTTGGCTGCATTAGAAAACCTGCTGCTTGTCCTGCTTCTAGTTATTTCTAAAATACAGTTCCCCATTGCTTCCCTTCCCTTGGCAAAATTTCCCTGTAGGAACGCTAAGCAGGTCAACCTTTCAGCAAAGCATGATCCTTCAACATAAAAATGCATGCAAATTCACACCACAGTATTATAAGCAGTATTGTGTTATTAACACACACATGGTTGATCTTTCCATCCACCTACCCTTGTGCCAGCATTAAGCACTTCACTTAAGATCAGTAAGCTAATGACCTCCATAAGTCGACGCCAATTAAGTAACAAAGTAAAAACTCTTCTCAAGGGCTTTAAGGAGTAAAAAATTAAAAACTCCAACTCTGTGCTACACATGACATCAAGACCCTTAGTGAGTACGGCAGATGGAAGCCATACAAGGCCACTCTCTGTCTGTCAAACAGGTGTTAACATCTATTCTTTTTGGTCTTCACAGAAATCCTATAAACTACTTTGTATTTTAATCCCTCTTTTTCAGATGAATGAACTGAATTATCACAGAATTAACTTTCCCAAGGTCACAGCGTTGGTGGGACTCAAGTTCAGATTATTAATAGCTTCAGAGTTCATAGGCTCAAGCACTATGCCATGTGATAGGTGATGGCCAAAAAAATTCTATAAAATGGGTTCATCACTACCACCTCTACCCCTCCACCACAACCATCCTTACACTTATATTTATATATCAGTCTTACACAAATCACTGTTCCAAACAGAGGAAGAGTTTAAAATTTACTTCACACTCCAGCCCTGTTGGGTAAATATGATTATCATCCACAGTTTGTAGAAGAAACTGAGAGAGAGATTAAGGTCACAGTACTAAGATGCATGTTGGGATGTAGTCTGGACAGCCTGGTCCCCATGTCCAGACCCCACCCTCCTGCCACACACACACCAATCCACTGCTCACAGTAATCCGGAGAGTACAGGCCAGTCGGGAGCACCTACTCTTCAGAACCTCTGAGGCTGGAAAGCATCAACTAAGGCACAGAACTGTAACTAAATGTTCATTAGGATAACAAAACTCATCAGGTTACAGGGTTTTCATCCAGCCTTGTTAAGAAGGCAAATAAGCAACACATGTAAGCAGTTTCCTCCTAGATGACTCTTAAAAGATCCCCCCTCTGGCCAGAAAACTTAGTCAATTCAGAACAAACGAGGTGTTATGGTGGCTTCTTACAAATCCTTCTATAGAAAATTGGTTTTGTTCTTGCAGCGTTGGGGTTTCTCAGAATTCCCTTGGGGCTGTGGGTAGCTGGAGGAAGAGGGGGAAATGACAGGACGGTGGTTCCTGACTCCACGTTCAAGTAAGTGGCCCTGTTAATGTGTTTTACATACTGGGCTTCCCCTGGCGGTTTTGCTAGGAGGTTTTGTCCTAAGTGGGCAACCCTTCTCGGCTATGATGCCTTCCCTGGCCTTAGCATTTCTCCTTTCTCTTCTTCCATGCCATGTTTACCCAAGCTCTGGCCATTCTCTTACCTGAACCTCCCTTCCCACTCCCTCCTGCCAATCATAATCAGCATCACGGCTAACGCTTATTACACAGCAAGCTCTAGTCAGATATTTTTATATCGGTTACCTCACGGAGTGCTCTAAACACCCCTGTGAATTGAAGTCTGTCATATCGATACCACTTTCAGAGCAGGAGACCAAGGCTTAATTTGCCTACTGCCCAATGTTCACTAGGTCGGAGATGAAGACGACGCAAACCTAGTCAGCCCTCTCCAAAAGCCCCCAACTGTTTACCAGCAGGGTGTCCCACCCTCCACCCACTTCAGGATTGTTCCAGGTCCCATTGGAACTTTGTTCACGACTCAGTCTGCTGAAGGCACATAGGAAACACTTTCCTTCCGGAACAGCCTTTCCAGCAAGACCTGGACACCACTGACCGCTGTGGCGGCTGGTCACAGTGCAGCAGCATCTGCCCGCAGTGCTGGGACTGTTCGTCGGGTCTCCCCATGTTGCCTGGACACCACTGAGCACTATGGCGGCTGGCCACAGTGCAGCAGCAACTGCCCGCAGTGCTGGTACTATAGGTGCTACTCAGAACTCCCCATGTTCTGGGTGAGGGTCACCCAGACACAGGGCAGGCTGGTGTAGTGTCTTGGCAGGTAGTCAGCGCATCTGTAGTTTTAGGCAATCCCATGAAACAGATGCTGTCACTGCCCCCCTCCCCAGGTTCCTCAAGGACTCACGCAGAAGTAGCTATGGCTCTGGGAGCGGGCTAGGCTACTCTGAGAAGATAGCTTAGGGCAAAGACTGTGAGAGCACCGCTCTTGGTAAACACAGCACACCAGCCTTATTGACAGGACTCCTCTGCAGACCCAGTGAAACCGAAGGGAGTCGTGGCTCGGGACACAGTCTCAGACGAGGACAGGTGGGCAGCTGATCACCCCAGTTTCCTCTCCACGTGAGCAGGGTAACTTGGAGATTGGAGACAGGTCTCTGGAGCTGTCTGAAGGGACTGGCTTCCCGTGGCCCACGGCAGAGTTCCTCTAGAACACACCCTTCTTGGGTGATTTTTCTCTCGTGATCCCACTTCCTACTTGTCTGTTGGTATTTCGGGGGTTGCTTCTTAAGTTCTTATAAAGGGCAGGCGTCTGTGCCATGGAAAGCCACCCTGAGACTTCCTCTGCCTTCTTATTACCTCACTTCTCCATTTGCCAGACAGGAGGGCTCCATAACTCTCTCTAAGACATCAACGACATCCACAGAAGTTCAGTAGCAAACTAAAACCGACCAAAAAGTTTATTTATTTAAAAAAAAACCCACTTATTTATTTTTACTTTTATGTATGAGTGCTTGTGTGCCTTGTGCCCAAGGAGGCCAGAATAGGGTATACGATCCCCTGGACCTGGAGTTAAAGATCACTGTAAGCCACCATGTGGGTGCTGGGAAGCAAACCTGGGTCCTGTGGAAGGGCAGTAAGAGATCTTAACCACCAAGCCACCTCCCCAGCCCCAGGGGTTGCCTACAGGAATACAGAAGGTGCTGGGGCATAGCTGAGGACTGGCAGGGAGGCTTTCATGGCATACTTTCATGCGGTGCTTGAGAGGTCTGCAGGGATGGACTCTGTTCAGGTGACCAACATGCAGTGACTGAGGGAGGCCGGTGTAAAGTCACAGTCAAGTCAAGAGAGGTCTGAAGAGCCATCCCAGCTCCGGACTCCCACTGAGGCTGGCATAGCAGTTTAATCTGCTTAATTTCTCCTCTGCCCCCCCGCCATGAGTAAATGACTGTTGTGTGTATGTGTGTATGAGAGAGGTGTTTATATGTGCCATAAGTACATGTATGTATACATGTGCAGAGGCTGGAGGAGGACATTGGATATCCTGATCTATTGGTCTCTGCCTTACTCAAAGATATTCTCTGAGACAGTATGTCTCACTGAGCTTGGAGCTAGGCTGTAAGTTATCAAGCTTCAGTGATCCTGCTGTCTCTACCCACCACAGGACTGGGATTACAGACACAGATACACACAACAGACACAAACAGAGACACAGAGTTACGCGCGCGGACACACACACACACACACACACAGCTTTTTTCATGTGTCCTGAGATCTGAACTCAGCTCTGCATGCTAATACACAAAAAGCAGTCTTACCCACTGAGTTATACCTAGCTCCTCCTTCCCATCTCTCTTATAAAAAACAAAAACCCACCTTGAATCTGTGAGAACCAAACCCGTTGCAAGACAACTTTAAATTCTACTTATTAATGTCTCCAAAACTGTACCGTGTGGAACTTTACTGGTGGAGGTGGCGCTGTCCCTTCTTGATGCTCTGGGACCAAGAAGCGGGTGGCAGAAAGGGAGAGAGGCAGCGGTTTTAAGAGAATGAAACGAGGTAGACACAAACCTGTTAGGCATGAGATGCAGTTTCAGTTTCTGAACAAAACAACCAAGACATAAAAGGCCAGAACAGCCAGTGAAAATGAAAGCCGAGACCACAGCTGAGGCAGCCGGAGACGATGATGTAAGAGAAGCATCCAAGGAGGGCTAGAATGGGCTCCCTGGCAGGGGCCACAGACTGGATTCACACAGCCAAGACTCCTGCAGTAGAAATCACCCTGATCTGAAGCAGGGTCCCGGACTTCAAGAAACTCCATCCAATCCACAGAGTGAAGGCCATACGGGGAGAGGCCAAATGTCAAGCGGAAATTCCCAGTTAAGAGCAGGGCTGAAATTGGTTCTACTGTAGAGTCCAGGGGGATCCCCAGGGTGCTGCAGGGAGGATCTTTATAGAGAACCATCCTGACAACTGAAGGGGGGGGGATCCCCAGTAGCTGTGGAGAGGAAGCTGGCGACAGCTTTGCTCACGGTTGTGTCTGACTGCTGGTATCCACCGCCTCCTCAGTTGCACTACAGCCAAGAGATTAGAGGTGTGGAGGGCGGTAGCAAGGTGTCTGATACTTAGAGGAGGATGAATCTGGGTAGCGTCCAGAAAGAGGTGAAGGGGTTAACTTTGTGGGGTCACACAAAGAGAAGGGGAAGTACCAAGAACAAGGATAATGCTGGTGCCCGGGTCCCTGCAGCAAGGAGACCAGTGTGGCTGGAGAAGCAGAGGAGCGGCTGATCTGGGACCTGCTGGCTTCTACTTGAAGATGGGAAATAGAATGGGGACAAACTTGGGTAGGATGACACAGTCTGACACCCCAAGTTTCCCTCAGTTGCAGCTGAAATGTGAAATGTCGTGTCCCCTCCCCGCTCCACCCCGACATTCATGTTTGAACACTTGGTCCACGGCTGGAGGCGTTAGTGTTGGAAAGTTGTGGACTTTCTGAAGCCTAGTTAGAGGAAATGGGTGGCTTGGGGGTGGGGCTAGAGGTTACAGTAGCCCCTCTGAAACGGCCTCTTCCTGACTGCTGCCACGATGGAACCGACCAGCCACGGTATACTCCACCTGCCACAGAGGGGTCACTCCTGCCGCCATGCCTTCCTCTCATGGTGATGTCACCGAGTCCCTGAACTGTGGGCCAGAGCACGTTCCTCTTACTTTCTGTCTATCCTACCACAGCAATGAGAAAAGCAGGAAGCAAGCCCTTGACAGGATTTATCTTTTACATACCATTCCTCACAACCTGACCAGTTAAACATGCTGCGAGCTCACTATCTCAGCCCCTAAGGAGGCAGGCTTTGAGAGAGGAGGAGCTGTCTGTCTGTTGGGCCCCTTGGTAGAGTCTCCCAGTGTCACATAGAGTGTGTAATTAACACAATGAATCAACACACCATCTTGGGAGAAACCTGGATTCCCTTCATGAATGGCAGTGTACCCAGACAAACACACACACACGCATGCGCGCTTGTGTGTGTGTGTGTGTGCTTAACCTACTACCATGAGGACAAAATAACAATTATTTATATTTATCTCCCTTTAGGGCACCTAGAAGAGGTCCATAAACTAAATTATGTCTTTTCTAAAGACTGCTGGCCAGGTTCAAGGAAAACCACGGATTCCGCAGCCATTTGGAGGATTCGAATGTATGAAATTCATTCACTAAGCGCGTGCTCAACAAGAGTGTCCAAGAGAGGCAATAATGAGACTGACACGGGACAGTACTGGGGGGGAGGGGGAACTGCTCAAGGCAGGAAGGGACTGAGGGAAAGGACCAAAGGACACTTACTCCATCAACACTAGCGTTTCCACGGACCCAGGTACGCCTCAGGTCCAGCCTCTGGTTGAAAAAAAAAAGTTTGGAATTCACTAGTAAAACCAAATGAGAGACCTGCCTGCCTTTGCCTTCCAAGTGCTAAGATTAAAGGCTACATTGGTTGACTATTTTTTTTTAAATCAGTTTGGGTGTCTTTTTTTTATAATACTTAAGTTTCTAGATCAATTCATTGGCTCAAGTTATAATAAAAGTGACATATTTTCAATGGAAAAAATAGAAGTAGGAAATATTATTGAAATGTGATCGAACAAAGTGAAGGTTTTCGATCCTATAGGGAAGGGAAAGGGGGGTGTGCTTGTACTGGGGGGGGGGGGGGGGGGGGGCAAAAGAAGCTGATGGAGGCACCAGTAAAGCTGTGGTTCTTTCTGGAAACGAGGCTCCCACTGACTCTCCACCATTAGCCCCTTTTATCACAAACTCAGAAACCCACTGTGAGCTTAAAACCATTATTTAACCTCATGGACTCTCTACCCCTCACTGTAAAGAGCAGGCTACCTTATAAATCACACCTGCGAGGGGTTAACAAGCCCTCAATAAACGTCAGTGCTCGCTGTGACGCTGACATTGCCTGTGGAGATCTCACTTTCCACAGCCACACGCCTGGGCAGACGCCCCTGGAAAACGATATGAGAGCGAGGTCCCGGAAAACGATATGAGAGCGAGGTCCCGCAGACAGACAGGAACAGCCTGAAGAGCCTGGGTATCTCAGATCAGGCACCAGGCACATCAACAAGCCGGCAGATAATTCCAGCCCTGAGCTGTTGAGTTTACCCTGTGACCACCACGTGGAACGGGGCCAGGCCACGTAGCCAAATTCCAGACTCGAGAAACGGCGGGAGATAGATAACAAACAATCACTGTCGTCTGAAGTCATTAAGCTTTGGGGTGGGTTGACACACGGCATCAGATAACCAGAACACTGGGGTCAATCCCGTCTTTTATCCACCCTTACCAGAAACTACGTCAAACCATAGGAGTGCCGCCCCATCCTGCACAGGGAAGCAAGAAGCTGGAGGCTTCAGGGAGCAACCACAGCTCACCTTCTAAAGGGACCCTGCGTCTGTCTCAGTGCTCCTTAGCCTGAAACTGACTGCCTGTGCTGCTGGCACAAAAGCAGACCATGGGAATGTGCGTGGGCTGAGCAACGAGTAATACTCAAAACCAGTGCAGCCCACACGTATAGACTTGGCTCCTTCCCCATGAAGGGGGTCTATGGGCAGAGGACACTAAGATACACAGGGTGTGGCGAGAATATGGACGACAGTCTGAGTCTGAGTGAGGGCGGGAGGTAGCTGCGGACAGAGTCAAACCCTAAGCACACAGGTAAGGAGTTTCGCTTAGAAGGAAGGCAACTGGGTTCCAACAGCAGTGTGTAGTATTTTGTTAGGGTACTACGGAAGGTCCCTCTGAGGACATTTTAATACTTCTGTTAAAACTTGTGGGACTGCCGGGTGGTGACGGCACACGTCTTTAATCACAGCATTTGAGAGGCCGGGGCAAGTGGATCTCTGTGAGTCCACAGAGAAACCCTGTCTCGAAAAAACAAAACAAAACAAACAAACAAAAACCAACAAAAAAAAAAAAAAAAAAAAAACAAAAACTAAACCCAAACCCAAACTACGCAAAATGGAAAAATTTTGATATCAAGGAATAAGGTATCATAATAAATGTGAAGGCCCAAGTATGAGGAGGGGCACAGAACTCTGCTCCGAGCTTCCATGATGCCAGAGGTGCTCAGTTTTTGTTTTCCTTTTTGATACACATGCATGAAATATTTTGCTTAAAAAGTCGAAGCTATGAAGGAATGGGGTGCAGCTCAGTGGTAAGAAATTTGCTCCTCAACACACACACACACACACACACACACACACACACACACACACACACCATACAAACTGACCATATTGAAACTTTGTATGGTAGAATGCGGGTCTGGAGGGGTGGCTCAGTCGCTAACAGCACTTGTTGCTCTCATAGGAGACTTGGCCTTGGTTCCCAGCATGTAGGTAGTGGCTCTAACAACCTTTAACTCCAGTTCTGGGGACTCTGATGTCCTTTTAACCTCCAAGGGCACCAGCACAGTGTGGCAAACAGACAAACACGCAGATAGAGCATTCAATACATATAAAAAAATAAATAACATCTTTTATAATGTAATGCAGGACTGGTTATGTTTTGTTCAAATTTTAGCATGTTTATTGTCAATTAGTTAATTTCTATACTGGGCACTGTTCACTCCCCCAAATCTCTTGGCACACTTTTTCTTGGTCCAGTCTTTGTCAGTACGGCATGTCAGCTTCTCCCTCTTCTTACACTGCCCGCTCTGGCCTCACTCGGCCACCACCCTATGGAATACCAGGTGAAGCCCCCCGAGCCATTCTAGCGCACACACACAGTCTTGAAAGACCCCACCTGGAACACCTGGCCAGCAGGTGCCTAGATAAGACTCATCAGAGCAGAGGGACAGATAAGGAATGCCCTCTCCACCTGTCTCCTGTCTCCAGCCTGTCTCGGAGATCCCACTGCTACCTCTGTGCCTTAAAACCCCTAACTCTCTCTTCCTACAGAGTCGCACTGTTTACTCTGGGGATTTCTTTGGCTACTGTAGTGAATTACCCAAGTTAAATTGTATCATTTTATAGCTTTATGGTCAGGTGTCCGCGGTCTGGAGGATGTAGGGGAGAACGGGCTTCCGTGCCATGCCTCCTTGGTGCCATGCCTCCTTGCTCGAGGTCGCACACACTCGCAGGCCCATGCCTTCCTTCCTCCATCTTCTGTCAGCAACAGTGCCTCTGGTGGTCCGTCCACAGCTGCCTCAGCTCCTGACCACCATGCGAAAGTTCTCAGCTTTTAAAGGACTGGTGCACAGAGGGGAGGCCACCCAGATAACCTGCCACCTCAAGGGTAAAGTGACACCGCCACAGGTTATGGAGACTAGAACGTGAACTATGTGCGGGCCGCTGCTCTGCCTACCACACTTGCATCCACGTTTGCTGGGCGGCCGACATACAACTCTGACTCGGTAGGTCCCAACTGACCTCCACTCTCCAGCACTCAGCCTGCTGTTTTCTGCAACCTAGCAGAGAGCAACTCCATCTTCTACTTCATGTAGGGGCATCTTTGGCTTCTCTCCCATGTGCATATATCACATCCAAGTCACAAAGAAAAGAGACTATCTTTAAAATATATCTAGACTCCGGACCCCTTCCCACAACCTTGCACTGGGAGGCCTGCCGTCATTACTAATTGGTCTTCCTGCTTCTCTCCTGGAGTCTATTTTCAGGGCAGCCAGTAAGACTGTTTTTAAAGCTAAACAAGCCCATTGCTTCTGCAATGAAAACACGCAATGTTCCCATAGCTCCCCTGGAATAAGAGCCAGAACCCTTCATGGTCTCTGCCCCCCACTAACTTCCCTTTTCCTTTCTGACCTCATTTCCCACTTGGCTCCGTATTTTCTGCATTCCAGCCACAGTGGCCACCTTGCAGCCCCTCTGTCCCCCAGGTATACCACCTTAGAATTCTGTTCTTGTTTTCTCTTTGCCAGCTCTCTGACTCTGTTGGTGTTCCATTACTGATATGTCAAATCGCCACAGAAGGAGGAGGTTCAGACAGTACCACCTACTATGTCAGTCCTGTAGGTCCCAGGCCTGGGTGCAGCATCAGCTGAGCCTTTGGCTTCAATTCTCAAATGGAACAGTTTTGAAGCCCACCAAAAGCATCTTCTTCTGGTTGCTTCTGGTTTTTGGCTGGATTTGGTCTCTGCTAGGCCCCTGGGGGCAGTGAGTGGGAAAGCTGATCTATTTCCTCAAGGCTGTTCCCTGTCCTCTGTACGCTTCCCCGTGGCCCCTTATGCCGATTTGGAATCAAATCTCACCAACCTCTCAACACTTCCATACACTAACCAGTGCCGGATTTTTTCTTCTTCTACTCTTAGGGACATCTCCTGTTTTAAGATATTTAACTGTGACTGCACCCAGAAAGTCTGTTTAGCCTGGCCATTTAACCCATTCATAGGTACTTACACTACAGCCACGTTCTCCGCTTCTCATTTCCTCCGGATCCCTCCTTTTCTGCTCCGGTTTTCGTAGTCCCTCAGCTTTTACTACCTTGCTTTCTGACAGCAGAGAAATCAACTCTGTACAGCAAGAACGTCTGTTCTGCACGACAACATGCCAAAGACAGCCTAGCAGACAGCTCGACAAGCATTTCTGCAAGGAGGGAGTGACCCTATCGGAGACTATTTTCTAACTCACTTCTGCAGGACTTCGTGGTTGCCAGCCTTCCTTTTGCTTTTAACAGCGTGGACGTACTAAGCAGAACAGATTCTGCGCTGACGGCAGGGACGATGGGTAAACGACAAACACTTTTTCTCTAGATATATCCTGTGACTGCTGTCCACAGCATCAAATCAGCTTGATTCTCGCTGATAGAGATGTACAGAAATGCCCGATGAGGGAAATGTGTCTAATTACAATTTCTATAACAATAAGAAATATAATGGTTTCTTTTCAGACCATTATCCAAGCATAGAAGCAAAACAAATTGAGTTGTTGAGTTAACCTCATCTCAACATGCCTAGAAAATAAATGGACTAAATCAGTCATAATAAATGTTTTCCAAAAATCTCTACAAACTGAAAAGTTGAACCACACTGATTTAAGGCAGAACCATGAGAAAAAAGGGAAAGCTGCTTAGATTTAAAGCACAGCTTGTCCCCAGCAAGCTTAAATGAAGCTAGAAAGAATGGAAAGAAAGGGGAAAAAGTCGAGGTAACAGACATGAGGTGACCATAAGTGGGTTCTAGAACCAAATGCATTTTAGAAATAAGACCCAAACTTTATAGAACCACTGTCCTATAAACCGAAGCTCAGAAGAGAGCACCCCTCTCATCTCACACAGCTGGTCAGCGATAAAAGACTACTGTAGAATACAACAGTGAAAACCAACCAAATCTCCATTCCTTGTTTCATCATAGTTATTAGTTTTCTGATTTTGTTTTGTCCCCGGGTCTCATGCAGTCCAGGCTGGCTCTAAGGCTGGTCTGGAACTCCGGACCCTCCAGTCTCCACCTCCCAAGTGATGGCAGGGGCACCACCACACCTGGCTTTCTGCTATCTCCTTGGGCAATGTTCATCTAATGGTCTGAATCTCTGCTTCAGAAAGCTGAGTCTGTCTGGCGTGTATGTTAGCAAACAGTGAGACTGCCTGCCCGTCTGGTGCTTGTCCCAACTAGGTCAGGATGCCTCATCTCAGGAGCAGCGTTCTTGACAGGGGACAGTCCCCAAGGAGCCTGGCCACGAGCCTTGCAGCTTCACAGTGGCTCTTGGAGGGCTGCTTAGGGCATCGGTGTGCCAGGACAAACTGATGAGACCACACTTCAGCAAACCAAGAGGGTCAAATGCGGTATTGCCTAAGTAGATTACCTAGACGCTAATGGAGAAAAATGAACGTCAATGCAAAGATCCTGACAAAAATCTGTATTTATAGACACAAACTCGCTGCCTGTAGAAAGGCCAAAATGAAGGAAATCATATTTTAAGAGAATAAATCATATATATTTTTAATGAGATTCTCACAGAAACACAAAGGCAGCAGGAATTGATGGGAAATAGTTTCTAAATATATCAAATCATCACCCACTGCCTTCTGAATACCTACAACAGGAAAGAAAAACATTGCAATAATGCAGATCTATATTTAACACAGAGGCAAGAGCTCATTTGTTTGGTATTTCTCAATGCTCTTCCATTCACTATTGAGCAGCTGGTATTTTCTTTTTTAAAAAAAATCAAGAGATTGGTTTATTAATGGAATATACACAGAGTGACTTACTCAATGGGAAAGCACTGCTGTTGGGGAGAAGGAGAAAATAATGTATTTTTGGATCCACCAATCATCTGACCTCACCATGGTAACGGGCTGTGTTCCCTAACTTTCCAGACTCATACTTGAGTCAAAATGACCATGGTAGTAATTTGAACCAAATCCCCTATCTTATACATGGAGAAACTAAAGCTTAAGGAGGAAGACACCCTAAGGCTCCTCACTCAACAGGACTGACGTGGAGTCATTACACTTTATGACCTCAGTGTCTGCACCCCTAAAATCCGTACGATGGAGCCCTAACCTCCAAAGTGACCCTGTTAAGGTGAGGCCTTCTGAGGGCTTCTCATCATGAGAACACAGCTGGGATCCACGCCTTTACCAAAGAGAGTCCACAGACTAGTCCCATCCTGCCGTGCAAGGGCACAGCCAAGACAGCACACGCTAGAACCAGAGCCCCACCCTCACCGCATGTCAATCTGCCCGTGTCTTGATCTTCGGCTCCCCCTCCCTGAACTGTGGAGAATGGACTTGTGCTGTTTGTTAAGCCCCCTCGCTTCTGACATTCTCTTATAGCAGCCTGAAGAAGCTAGGACGTCACTGCAGAAAAAATGGCAGATGTCAGTTTCTGTCTGGCTCCCATTTGTTTTTTTTTTTAATTAATTTATTTATTTATTAAAGATTTCTGTCTCTTCCCCACCGCCGCCTCCCCTTTCCCTCCCCCAATCAAGTCCCCCTCCCTCATCAGCCCAAAAAGCAATCAGAGGTCTCTGCCCTGTGGGAAGTCCAAGGACCACCCACCTCCATCCAGGTCTAGTAAGGTGAGCATCCACGAAACTGCCTAGGCTCCCACGAAACCAATAGGTCCAGTAGAATCAAAAACCCGTTGCCATTGTTCTTGAGGTCTCAGTAGTCCTCCTTGTCCGCTATGTTCAGCGAGACCAGTTTTGATCCAGGCCTTTTCAGACCCAGGCCAGCTGGCCTTGGTGAGTTCCTGATACAACATCCCCATTGTCTCAGTGTATGGTTGCACCCCTCGCGGTCCTGAGTTCCTTGCTTGTGCTCTCTCTCCTTCTGCTCCTGATTTGGACCTTGAGATTTCAGACCGGTGCACCAATGTGGGTCTCTGTCTCTGTCTCCTTTCATCTCTGGCTCCCATTTGTAAACTATATAAAACTGTGTCGGTGGTTAAAATTTCCATGCTTTTCACATGATTGATAAAGAACTCTCCAAGTATTTTTTATAGTTAGAATTGCAGTATAACTTGAATATAGGTATGTTCCATACTGGCTCAGGTGAGTCTAGAGCTTTAGCCTGTTTGCTTTCAAGCAAGCAGGCTTCATGAAAGAAAGCAGATAAGCCATGCGCATCGTGCAGACCTCTATGAAGATTTCTCATTTGTTTATTTATTTATTTTTTCCGAGACTGGGTTTCTCTGTGTAGCCGTGACTGTCCTGAAACTCACTCCGGAGACCAGGCTGGCCTCAACCTTAGAGATCTGCCTGCCTCTGACTCCTGAGTGCTGGGATTAAAGGTGTGCGCCACTACTGCCTGGCATTTTTCTAGTTTATTTAAAGATTATTTTAAACCTCGGATACTTAATATTTATGAATAATCTTTGATGGTTTTTACTTCCCCCACTTTCGTATATAGGTATGTCTACATTTATGCATAGGTATGTATCTGTGAATATTTGGAAAGAACATGTTATGAACTTATATTTGGTAGGGGAAGACATAATAAAATTTTCTATGACTATTTGGAAAGAATGTTATGAGCTTATATTTTGTAGTGAAAAACATAATGAAAATCAAATCAATGTAACTTTTAGCTAAATATTTCTAAGTGGAATTGATCTTGAACCCCAACCAGACAAGTGCAGATTCTCAATACTTTACAGGGAAATCTTTCATTCATTTGCCTAACATGTATTACACATGCTAATTGTGTGTTGTTCACAACTTAACTACTGCTGAAGTACAACATAGTGGAGAAAAGTGGTGGGGGGGGGTCCTAGCTGTGGTGCAGCCAATGCACCAATAGTGGGGAAGGATGGAGGGAGAGGACCAAGTATGGGGAAAAGGGAAGAGGAGAAAACCGTCAACAGCAGTCTGAGAAAGAACTACTGAGCTCGCTTCAGCAGCACATAACTAAAACTGGAACGACAGAGAGAAGACTAGCGTGGACCCCGCGCAAGGACGGCAGGCCAGTTTGTGAAGTATCCCCTATTTCTTTCCAGCTGTCTTCAGGAACTTACAGCTGGATGTTTTGCTTGATGGAAAAATAACTTCGCTGTCTTAATTTTTTAAAGTATGAAGTCACAAGCTTGTTAAATATTTCCCAGGCACCGTCTTCTGTATGCTGACTGCTGGTTATCTTCCTTTTGTTGACTAGCTCTGATTATTGTGCTTACTGATTCTTTCCTCCTTAAAGATTACAAAAATTAAAACTGACCAAAATAAAAAAAAATTTTTTTTGCCTACTTACGGGACCCTTTTCCTCCTACTGGGTTGCCTTGTCCAGCCCTGACGTTACAGTATGTGCCTGGTCTTATAGTCGCGTATTATGCCATGTTTGGCTGATGTCCTCGGGAAGCCTGCTCTTTCAGAGGGGAGACAGGGGGAGGGTAGATCTAGGGAGAGATGACGTGGGAGCAGAGAGATTGGGGGGAGGAGAAGATGGGGAAACTTCTGTGTCGGGATACAATATATGAGAGAATATTAATAAAAAAGAATTTTGGCAGCAAAGACAAAGTGTTTCACAGGGTGGTCCGCGCATGCATAAAAAGAGTGACCAGGGGGCTGGAGAGATGGCTCAGTGGCTAAGAGCATTGCCTGGTCTTCCAAAGGTTCTGAGTTCAATTCCCGGCAACCATATGGTGGCTCACAACCATCTGTAATGAGGTCTGGTGCCCTCTTCTGGCCTGCAGGCATACATGCAGACAGAATATTGTATGCATAATATATATATATGTATATATGTATATATATATATGTATATATAAAAAGAGTGACCAGGAACGGAAGGGTTCAGTCAGGTGCTGGCAGAAAGAAATGTGAGGGTCCCTTGCATGTACCATGACACACAAGTGCTGAGTTCAGAAGACACCGTGAGGGAGGGAGTTGATCCTTCTCTCCCGTGGGTTCTGGGAATCAAACTTTGGTCACCATACTCGCGGTACGCACACGCAGTCACACGCTGAGCCACACCGCTGGCCTCATGAATGAACAACATGATTATATTCAATGTTAACCAATGAACTCTGAAGTGTACTTTCTTTAAGAAGTTGTCATTAATACAATGTTAATATAGTTACTTCCTCTTTTTCTAAGATTGTTCTTGCAGCAGAAATCAAACAGCTGACCTTTGAACCCAGGTCTATGGTTTTGAGCAAGTTCACCCTCACTCTCTCAGCAGCACTGGAAGCTCCTGAGAGTGGCAGCATCTTGAGTCACTCAATTTGGGCAGAGGGGCAAATAAATGCACAGAAAATATTCTAAAACTTCTTAAACAATTGGCAAAGGAAGCACATAAACGCCAGAATTCTAGCAGTGTGGAAATTTCACCAGTGCGTACATGAACACACAGTAAGGAGTAAAGAAACTGCTGTTTCTAAAGAACCCCAATGCAACCGAGTTGTGTGTTCACAATGCACTGTCTGCCTGGTCTCTCGGTGCAAAGACACAGAGGAAAAAGGGTCTCCTGAGATGAGAGAACCCATTCATAGTCTCTCTTCACCCCCTTCCTGTGGCACGGGACACTGTCTGGGTACTTTTAAGAAGGACCATTTTTCTTCCTGGGTGTGTTCCTCCGACAGCACTCAGCTCATCTCCAGGGACCTTCCGACTGAGAAGAATCTCTTCTTTGTTGGCAACATCCACAAAGTGACTGTATTTAGAATGTTACCTAAGGTGCCTCCCGGGTTCATCCACACAGGAAGAATTTTAGCCACGAGTCAGAGAAAAGGTGTGCCGATCCCACGGCAGTGGCTCTTAGTCCTACTAGCACGTGGGTGTGAAATCAGAGGCAACTGTAGGTGACTCATATCTATCAGTACACACTTCAGGACCTGCCCACCCCAATTCAATCACAGTCACTACAGACAGGTCTCAGATACCAGTCATTTTAAAGACCCTCAGATGATTCTAAAGTGACCATGAGCAACCATGAGAATCAGACCCTCACCAGACCCTGATTCTACTGTAGTCTGATCCCCCAAAAGTGTAGAAAGGCCCTGGAACAGACTCTGAACCCCCTTGAGAATGTTATGACATTCCAGCAACTGGGGTGCACAATCAACTGTGCACAGCACTGGCCCAGACATGTCTTGTATCAAGTGGACAAACTCTGAACCTTGTATGAGAGGGCCAGTCTCTCACCTTAAAGTAGTGTTTCTCAACCTGTGGGTTGAATGACCCTTTCACAGGGGGGTCACCTAAGACCAATGGAAAATAGATATTTACATTATGATGTATAACAGTAGCAAAATTAAGTGAAGTAGCAATGAAAATAATTTTATGGTTGGGGGTCACCACACCATGAGAAATGACTAAGAGGGTCGCAGCGTTAGGAAGGCGGAGAACCACTGCCTTAAAGCCTTCACTGGCACACTCGTATTAAGTACGTACAAGTGTAAGGCAATCCCAGCAACCAGCCTGGACTTTCTTTGAGTATGGGCACCGTATCAGAAGCCAGACCTGGGCCTGGCAGGTCCCTTACACATCTGACATCCTTTGCTGTAGGGAAAAGAAGCACGGAGAAAACTTTTGTTTGTAATTTGCCATTAAAAGTTTCCTCTGGGGCTGGAGAGACGGCTCAGTGGTTAAGGGCACTGACTGCTCTTCCAGGGTATCCGGGTTCAAATCCCAGGCCCTACGTGGCAGCTCACAACTTTCTGCAACCCCAGGATCCAACACCCTCACACAGACATACATACAGGTAAAACATGAATAAAATAAAAAATAAATTTAAAAAGTTTTTTCTGGTGTACAGAATATTTATCTCATCTATACAATAAAACATTTCTTATTTTCCACATTTTGGGGGGAGGTTTAAAGACAGGGTTTGTGTAGTCCTGGTTGTCCTGGAACTCCCTCTGTAGACCAGGCTGGCCTCCAACTCAGTGATCCGCCTGCCTCTACTGCCCAAGGGCTGGGATCAAAGGCACGCACCACTACCACCTGGCTTTTTCCACAATTTCTTTAGTCAACTGTCCAATGTAGCAGGCTCTCCAACCTTGGAAAACCATAGCTCTTACGACCCTTTCTTGAATATTTTCATCTTTCTTAGAATTCCTTTGGTGAAACTAATTAGCTAGGCAAACTTCTGGTGATGCCAACTACAGTGAGAATTGCTCTTCTTGGCTGAGCTCCTGGCAGACCTTAGCTGGTAGATATCAGACATGACCATGGAGACGAAGCTGGAGCAACTTGAGGGTGCAGCAGAGGAAGCCCCAAGAGGCAGCACCGAAGGTAAAGACACGAGAAAATCACAGTATGTTCAGATTTACTTAATCTGAGCCCTAAAATTTCTCCACAGAGAATCTGAGATAAAGGTAAGCAGCTTTTGCAAAAATGACCATGCGCCTCTGAGCAAATTCAAAATGCAAACAGGCTGAGCGAGTACAATGTTCCGGAAAACAGTGATGTTTAAATACCCCTTGGGTAGAGAAGCTAGTCTTACTGCAAAGAAGAAGCTGGGAGTTCCTCGGGGTCTGCCCAAACCAAATACTCAAGAATGCGGGGCTAGGAAGCATTTGAAGTGTGTAAAAGCTCACCCAAACGGTGCTGAGACAGAAAGAGCCGTGCAGGAATCAGTGCTGGGGCAGAGGATTGCACTTCAAAGCAAATGTATGTCTTACCTTTGAACATACACATTTCTAGAGCTTTGGATCCAGGTCCATCTCCAATCCTTTTTGGTCACTTCATTACCTTTTTCTTACTGATTTTAGTTTTTACTACACTAGCCCACGGAAATTCAAAGTGTGCTATCAAGTTTAAAATAAAAAAAAAAATAGCAGTATCCTGCCTAACTTCTCACTCAATCCCAAAGGCAAACTCAATATAAACTTTTTAAGTTTCTTCTGATATTTCATTTTATATTTCTAACAATATGTAAATAAACAAAATTTATTGATATACTAATTCTAGACCTTTACTAATATAATTTCGTTATACGCCAGCTTGTCCCCTCCTGATCATCTGTAATGGTCAGTCTTTTCTGGAGTCAGGTGCGGCCAGGGTCAGCATTTGATTCATGGTATCTTGACAAAGCTGCACCGATTGTCAGTCTCATACTTCCAGAACAGCTGACGGTAGCTGGGGCTTTGACCTCCAGCCCACCGGTCCGCACAATTCAGCAAACAAAGGGTTAACACGTGCTGCAGCAGGGACAGCCTTCACAGCTTGCCTTTATCCTACAGCAGGTCCCTGTTCCGACTTGTCAGTGGCCTGGCTACCAGTTGGTTGTTAAAAATTCTGAATATTGCCTGTAGGTATAACCGTGCAATTCATTCCTGCTATTTGAATATAAGCGAAAGTGAGGTAGTGCACTTCCAGGCACGTCCTTATGTTCCTACGATCTACAACACAAACACTAGCTGACCGGCTTTCAACTCTGCAGATAGCAGGGGAAGGTGTGGGGGGTAAAGGGGTGAAGAGCCTTGTAAAGCAGACATTCAACCCCTCAAAATGCTTGCTCACCCTAAGCTGGACCAAGGAATAAAAAGTGACTAGCTTCTTTAAATTACAGTTTAGGGAAGGGAGTTTCTATTATATTGCAGATGTATAGACTTTTTGTTTTGTTTTCTAAAACTAAACCTCTTTTAGTTTTTTGAGACAAGGTCTCAATATGTAGCCTTGGCTGTCCTGGAACTCTCTGTGTAGACTAGGCTGGCCTTGAATTCAGAAATCCAGGTCCTCCTTCCCTCTGCCTCCTGAGTGCTGGGATTGAAGGCATGCTGGGATTAAAAAGTGCACCACTTCTCACGGTCTTATATTTTACTGGCTCAGCAGTGATTGGCGCCATTGGGACCTTCCTAATGCCATGTGCTGAGCCATTTTCACTTTCTTATAGAACCATTTGTAACTGCCTTCCACCAACCTCATTTGACAGCTTTTCCTAATTGATAAGCCCTTGGAGATAGCAAGCCCCTCTGAAGGGCATTTTACACTAAGGCAGGCTGCCCAGCAGCTTTGTCTTTACTTGGAAATTCATGGAAGCCTCTTCCCCAAAGTCATTCTGCTACCTCTCTGCCCTGGACAGCTTCCCTCTAGGGTGGCTAGACTGCTCTAAATTGTCATTCTAGAGTTCTCTTTGCCCTTCTGTTTAGTTACAAGGTTCTGGAATACCGTATATTATTCTTCCTTGATTTATTTACACACTTTTTATTTAAAAATACCACACAGTAGCTTTCAGTGAAAACGATGCAGAGAATAATTTATTTAGATCTCTATTACGAGGCAATAAAAAGTTTTAATTCTTTCTCCCGCTTGATACTTTTTTTTCATTTCTAGATTGAAAACGATTTCCATTTGAATTTTTAAGGCAGTAATTCAGGATTCTTTTTTTAAAAAATTTATTTACTGAGACAGAGTTTCTCCATTATGTAGATTTGGCTGTCCTAGAACTCACTATGCAGACCAGGCTCACTGACATCTGCCTGCTTCTGCATCCTGACTGCTGGCATTTAAGGTGTGCACGAATCCAGTGTTGGTGTTAAATCATCGAACGCCATCCTATTTCAGTCTTCTGCATAGGACCTGGTTCCACTATATGGTTTAATATAGATTCACTCTCTTGGTATAGTGCAATTTTACAGTGGTATGATTTGTACATTAGGCGGTGTGTGTGTGTGTGTGTGTGTGCGCGCGCGCGCACGCACGTGTCCGTGTCCATGGTGTGTGTGTGCTCTCACTGACTCTTCTGGATAATCCTGAAATGACTGTCTTCCAGTTCTGGGAAGACTTTTTTTCTATTATTCCTTAGGTAATTTCCTCCTCTTTACCTTTCTCTTCAGCTTCTCTAGAATATTACTAAGTACATTGCTCAATAATTTAATTCTAACTTTTCTTCCGTTTATCTTTGATTTTTGTTTGCTTTTCTGGTTCAGCCCAATGAATTTTTTGGTCAGCCTAATGACTTTCTTGTTGCTGCTATTTATGTTTAATTTCTATGATTAACTTCGTATTCTCTCACTGTTACTTTTTCAGTCTCCATCCTTACAGGAGAATCTTTCTTATCTCTCTACAGCTTAATACAGGCAGACGAGCTTTGAGTTTTATTTCCCTATTCCGCCTGTATTTCTGCTTTCTCTGTAATCAGTTTTCTTATTTTTCATAACCTGTCTGTCTAATTACCTGGCTACCCAAGAATCAATCCGTGGGAAACGGATAGGGCCTCACTGCTTACTTAGTGTGTAGAATTTCAATAATTCTGTTTTTATTGAGCATGTTCCCTTTTCCTTGCTTTGCCCCATAATTACAAAGCCAGAACCTTTCCTTTCTCTCCATTCTGCAGAGGAAAAATGATTCTAGTCTTAGGGTGTTGTTTGTGATGGGAGAAGAGATTTCTAACTCTCAGGCTCTCAAACAGTCCTGCTTTTGGAGGCCTCTGTCTGCCCCAAGGTCTCTGCTTCCTGAGCCTCTCCAGATTCTAGCGATAAGCCCAAAGCTTCTTCCCAGCATTCACCCCCGCCCCCTCGGGACACTCCGGTATCTATTTTCTCCTCTGCACTAAGCCAGAAGTCACTGGGCTGCTTGTGCATCTCCTAAAGTTTTGCATGTGTCTCCCTACTGTTGCCTCCTGTGCCCACCATCATTCCACGGTGTTTGTTAATAGTTTGGACCTGAGAGCCTCCTGAATTCTCACGCATCCAGGGCCTGGCTGCCGGCCAGTGGAATGGGACTATTCAGAAGCTGTGGGAACTTGGGAAATTGTGAAAAAAAAGCTGGGTAACTGGGGTGTGCTTTGGAGGGTATATCAGAACCCCAGCCCTGATTCTTTCTGTCTGCTTCCTTGTCCTCCAAGTGAAGGGCATCACAGTAGGCTGTATTCCCTGCCGTGACACCCTGTCTTTGAGCCAGGCCCAGAGGCAGCATGGCTGACTAAGGATACTGAACCCTCAGAAACGATGAGCCAAACCAGACCTTTCTCCCGTTATCTCAGGTATTTTCCCACAGGGACACCATGTTAACGCAGCATCTCAGGAAGGGCTGCCAGTAAACATGAGCAGTATACCAAATTCTCATAGGAAGCCTTACTAACCCACTTTCATAGGCAGAGGGACTGTGCTTTTGACACTCAAGAGTTTTGCTGAGGTCATTTGAGTCACTAATAGCTTCCCAATTATCTTACTATTTTTTAAGATGTGGGAAAAGTCTTTTTCCTTTTTAATCACACACACACAGAGAACATTCAAATGAATAAGTCAGGTGCAGTGGCTCACATGGGTAATTTCAGTTCTTGGGGCTACTGGAACGAGAGGAAGGCAAATATAAGGCTGGCGGGGGTACAGCTTCAGCAAATAGGACCCGCTTAATAAGTTAACTGCAATGATACTTCTTTTGCGTTTTAATAAATAAAGCTTGCCTGATGATCAGAGAGTAAAACAGCTGCCCTGGTCAGCCTTACAGAACAGGCAGTGGTGACGCATGCCTTTAAACCCAGTAGCCACACTAGTTTGCCATAGAAACTGGGCAGTAGTGGTGCACGCCTTTACTCACAGCACTGAAGAGGAATATAAGATGGGAGGAGACAGCTCTCAGCCACAGTCTCATTATGAGGACTCCTGGAGACAGAATTGCCATTTCAGACTAAGGTAGAGATAAGAGCCAGTGACTGGTTGTTTTGCTTTTTGGGATCTTCAGGTTGAACCCCAATTTCTGTCTCTGGATTTTTATTAATTGTGCTACAGTTAACTTAAACCAGTAAGTTAAATAAAGAATTTTTTTCTAGATAGCACAAAAGACTTTTAATCTATTTACTCTTGAATCAATTTACTCTTAAATATGATTTATGACACTTGATTATTTTCCTCTTTTTTATTGAAAACAGATTTTTTTATATAACATATTCTGATTATGGCTCCCCTACCCCATTTCCTCTGAGATCCTTCCATGCTTCCTTCAATCTGAATCTATAACCTTTCTGTCTATCCTTATAAAACTAAGAGCTGTCTCAAGAACAATAGCAAAATAAAATAAGATAAAGCAAAACCAAACAAAATGGACTAGGATGAAACAAGCAGAAGAAAGAGTTAGAGAAAAAGGCATGCCACAAAAGCACAAACTTAGAAGCTATAATATATATGCAAAGAACCTGCAAGTTTACACACACACACACACACACACACATATATTACAACCAGGCCTACACAGAAAGACCCTATCTTGAAAAAAACAATAAATAAACAGATTTTTAAAAATTAAAAATAATATGCCCTGACAGAAGCATGCGTGGCCCTACATCATAATTAAAGGTAATAGGTGGCTTTTTGTGCAATGAGGTTTTTTCATGGAATCCTTCTTGCCACCTCACGTCTACCTTATGATGACCTGAACTGAAAGGCACCTGCCTGCCTTGGTACTGTTAAGTATTTTCCAAGCCGTCAGCCTGCAGTCTTGGCTGGTTTGCTTCCAAAGACAGGAAAGGATGGAAGATGAGAACTTTAAAAAAAAAATAGATAAGCAGGAGGGCTGTTCCTACATCCAGGGTATCACAGCCTTTTTATGCTCATCTGGTGAACACAAACTGAAGATACTAAGCCTGAAGGTTTCAGTCTATAAGGATAAAGTCCAAGCACTTGTCCTATGGACAAATAAAGTCCAAGAATAACCAGAGAGGAAAACACTAGTATTGCAAACCTTTGGTCTGATTCCACTCAAGAGGAACATACTCTGACCTGTCAAAACTTAATACCCGTCTTCCGCTCTTACTCACAACTCCCCTGAAGAACAAGTAAACAGAGCAAGCATCTTTCAGGACAGAGGCTTCCCCATGTGGAAGAAATTAAATGGGTCTAGCTCTTGAGGTGGACGGCAGTTATGTGGGTGCTCACTTTTCACAGTTAGCGAATGTGTGCATTTATACTTCAAATGTTCTCTGTGTACATGCATTACATTTTACAATTAAAAAAAAGTCTCCAAAAGCCAAAAGAATACATAAGGCAGAAACCCCACTTGTCAGGAAATATACAGCTTCGATCTCACGTAGCCAGTCTGGCATGCATAAAGGAGGAAAGTTGCCACGGCGAACGTAAAAGACTAAACCGGTGTCCTGCCAAATCTCAACAGTTGTCTGTGTCCTTGTTGGAAACAGCTACTTGAAAAGGATGACCCGAGATTAGGCCGATGTTGCATTTCCTATGGCGACCCTGGCATTTGCATAGTACTATTTGTTTACAGAGAGTTTTAGCATCAAAGCCACAAAAGATGGAGTAGATGTGACTTTCGCCCATGCAACGAGAGAGGCAAGTGCAAGGCTTAACAGCCAGTTAGTACGGTCAGAAATAGTGAGCTGTGAGTGTGCCTTGCCTTACATTCCAGGCCGTAGGTTTGAGCCCTAGAACTGGGGTAAGGGGTGAGCAGCAGCAAAGATTGCAAATAGTGAAAGAATCAGGAGAGAGGATGCGGGTCCGGGTTGGGTGGTGCACTGAACACATGTACAACACATGCCTGCGCAAGCATGCTAGGGGCTTCTTAAATGTTTTATGGAGAGAACTGCCTACATTTCCAAAGTCCTGAGTTCAAACACAGGATTTCAAAGTCGGTCCTGAAACTACGAGTTTCCTGATATTCCCGCAGAGGAGGAGAGATCTCCTAAGTGTGGCTGTGGAAGTCACTACAAAGGACCCAGGCTGGCTGTCCCACCGTTTCATTCACATCTAGGTGACGTAACAATACTGCAGCAGAGGTCAAACACAGATGCATGTAAGGTATGGACAGTCAATAACCTTAGACAAAGAAACCGATACCTTTTGTGGCACAAGGAGTTTCCAAATAAGGGGTACCCCCCAGTATACTCCAGGAGCCTCTATCTTCCATATTACATTCCTTCTCATAGAGCAATTTATTCCGCGTGTGAACGCCATGGGTCTGGTTCAGGGTTCCCAGTTCTCAAATAGTGGGGCTTGAAGGAGGGAGATTAAAAAAAAAAATCAAAGGCATTAAGTGCGGTATTTAGTGCATTTTTTTCTTCCTACCTGGGAAGTAAAGGCACTTGGGTAAACATTTTTGATGGGAAGACTAAAGCTTTCCGTCTAAAATTCAGAGTAGGCGAGGTGGTGCACACAAAGTCCCTCTGAGCCCCGCACCAAGCTATCTTTTCCAACCTAGCCTTCAAGAGTAGATCTGTGTTCTGTTTCTTCACCAATTCTTACATGCTGAGGAGCTGCTGGTGCCCGCATCCGACCTACAGCCCACAGACTCTCTTCGGCAGCACTGGTAGAACTGCATGCTGAGGATGCTCTCTAAGATCCAGTCGGTGGATACTGGAATTATTTTGCCAGCAATTCTAACTAGAATTCAGAAATCCCAGGTTTTATCTGTTCCGGCTGAGACCTGCACGTCTGGGACCGTCTCACATCTGGGCAAACTGTTTAAAGGACCTTAGGACGTCCTCATCTTTTAAATGGCAGAGTCACTTCCACATCTCGTCCCTCCCTTTCCTCTTTCTAACCCTGCGGACTAAGTGCTAAGAAAGACTTGAATGCATACATTCTCTGCTTGCGGGAACAGACATTTACACTGACACACAATCACTGTGACACACAATCACTGTGACACACAATCACTGAGACACACAATCACATAGACACACAATCGCTGTGACACACAATCGCTGAGACACTCCGGTCTCAGAGTTCTCGACGACTACCAGCTTTCTACTTCCGACGGCCTGGTCCTGCCCCATCCTTTAGCTCAGCTTCACTTTGAGCTTTTGCCGTCACTAACAACACAGCACAGTTAGAAAGACCTGAAAATCCCTCATGCCTTTCCCTCTCGACCTTCCAGATCATCCCCTTCTCCTCGTTCTTGCTGCCACACGTGTGTGCTCCTGGTCCCTGTCCCAGCCATCCCCACCCCATTTCCAGTAGTCCTTGTCCTTGACTGAGTGTCCACGTCGGGTTGGCAATTCAGAGGCAGGTAAGCCATCTCCACCTCTGTTGTGAACACCGCTGCAGGGAGCCATGAACACAGGAGTGGCGTGTCCTCCACAGGTACAGCAGACTACCCCAGCTCTCACTGCCTTCGGGTCTTCCGTGGATGTAGGCGAACAGCTTTCAAATGTCGTCTACTCTACCTCAGCTTTACGCCTCACTCTCAGTTTCTCAGCAATAGACAAAAGATGATCAATTCATTCCAATTGAAGTCAGTGACCATCTTCAAACGACTCTAAAATTCAGAATTTATCCTTGCCTTCTCTAACTTCTTTAACGGCACAGGCTACAGTTTTAGAGAAATGTAACGGCGTGTATCCATCATTACAGTAAGATGCAGCGCACATCCAGAGCCCTCAAACCCTCCATGTTCTTCCTAGCCACCCCTCCCTGCACACTATCTTCTCCTGGCCTGGAACTTATCTTTTTATCCTCCTGACAGTGTCTTTTTGCTAAGGAATATATAAAATCCAATATATATTTGGATTTTCGAGACAGGGTTTCTGCGTAGCTTTTGGTTCCTGTCCTGGAACTAGCTCTTATAGACCAGGCTGGCCTCGAACTCCCAGAGATTCGCCTGACTCTGCCTCCCGAGTGCTGGGATTAAAGGTGTGCGCCACCACCGCCCGGCTGCTAAGGAATATTTTTGTAAATAAAATTTTTAATGGGTACAACTTCTGATATCTTTCATCCATGAACTATGCCTTTGTTGTCCTATTTAAAAAATAGTCAAGCCCAAAGTTACTTGAATATCCTCATCTGCTACTTCCTACCAGATTTTATGGCCCGTTCTGAGTTATCTTTTGTTAGTTTTCACATAGATCCCAGTTGTCCTGGCACCACTAGCTGAAAAGGCAATTCCCCATCATGCTGCCCTTGCTTCATGAGAGAGGTCAGTTGATTAATTCTGTGGGACCTCAGGAGCCCTCATCTCGGTTCTGCTCCACTGACCTGCTTGTTTAATCTCCTGCCAAAGCCGCAGTGCCCTGATGACTACATCTTTCTATAAGTCTTAAAGCCGGGTAATGTCAACCATCCAGCTCCGTTCTTTAGTATCTTGCTTGCTTTCTCATATAAACTCTAGAATTAGTTTATCAATGCTCATTAAGTAACTAATGGAATTTCATTTGAGATTGCACTGAATTTATGAATCAAGTTCAGAAGTCCTAACTCTATTGAATCTCCCTATTCACCAACATGAAATTTCTACGTATTTAACTTTTCCTTGATTTTTGCCAACTACTTAGGATCATCCAGGGAACGAGAACTTCGGTTGAGAAAATGCTTCTATCAGAATGGTCTATCAGCTATCTATCTGTTGGTCAGTTTCTTGATCTATGATTGATTTGGAAGGGCTTAACCTAGTGAAGGAGGTACAACCCTTGGGCAGGTGGTCCTGGGTTATGTAAGAATGGTAGCTGAGCAAACCATTGAGAGCAAGTCAGTAATCAGTATCCCTTGTGGTCTCTGCTTTAGCTCCTGCCTCCAGATTCCTGCAAGTTCCTACCGAGGCCTCCTTCAGTGATGGAGTGGGATCACCAAGAGTAAGACAAACCCCGCCCTCCCCAAGTAGCTTTAGGCAGTGACGTTTATTGCAGCAACAGAAATCTAACTAAGTTTCTTAATGCAAATTTCACCCCTGGCATACAGGACAGTAGCATTTGTCCGTTAACCTTGCCTAAACTCTGCGGTTATTATTTATTAGTTGCAGGAAGTTTAATTTTGATTATTTCTCATTTTTCATACAGATAACTCTTAACCAACCACAGTTTTATTTCCTCTTTCAGAACCAATATATCTTTGTATTTATTTTTGGTCTTATTGCCATGATTATCCAGAAATAACTTCACCGTAATCAAAATGATCAAGTAACTTACTGCTGAAAAGGGGAGTTCCTTTAGAATGGAAATGGCCATCCTCAACTTGCAAATAAATAAAAACGTATCCTAAGAAATTTTAAGAGGTGTGCTGGCAATATAACTCAGCCAGTAAAAGACCCTATGGTCAAGCCTGACAACCTTCAGTGGGATCCCCGGAACCTCTATGGTAGAAGAGAAGTGACTCCTGCAGGCTGTCCTCTGACCCCAGTCACAGGCCAGGACACACACTACCTCACCCCCAAACACACACAAATAAAACTACAGTTTAAGTTTTTTAAAAGAATGGGCATTATTCGTCCAAATAAGTCCCATAGTTGAATCAGAACAAGTATGGGTAGAATGTCAATCTAGATGTGGTCACTTTTATCTGCTCCTATTCTTTCACCCCCAGGAATGCCTGGTGCACGAATTACCTTCCTATTCCCTCCACCACGGGGAGTCACTCCACCCACAAACACTTGGACATCTTCCTTAACACTGGCTTGTTTGGGACAGTATTAGGGGTTGGATTCAGGGTCTTGAACATTATAAGCAAACACTATACTGCTGAACTAATCTAATCCCAAAGCCATGATTTTGTTTTCAGGGAATCTTCACCCACTGTCTCTCCAATATTCCCAGTTTTACCATCCTCTCCTTAGTGCATTGCACTGTTCTATTGACACCCAAGAGAGAACATGTTTAGTCCTAACTTATAATCGCCTCCATCCATTAGACCTGTGTTGATGGATTGCACATCACCTGGATGTGCTTCCCACAGCTCTTCCTGTGTGGTTCAATGCCTGTCTTCCCGTCTCCTTCCTCCAACTTGCCAACAAGTGGTGTTGCAGCCGTTCTATGGCAGCTCACTCACCTGCCTACCCACTCCTCGGTGCCTATTTGCACTGCTGCTCTTCCGGAAGCTAACTCAACAGTTCCCCACCTAAAGCTACTTTACTCCCAACGTGGACTAGCTTCAGAATGTAACTTTGATAACATCGACCTGCACTTAGCATATCTTTGATATTCTCCCCTACAAACCAAACAGGCTCCCCAGCCCAACATTTAAGAAGCTTTATAATACGGGCCCTTCCGTTTTCACGTTTCCCCCTTTCCCAGTAAAGTCTTCTAGCTCCTCAACCTTCAACTCAGCCACATTTCCTCCATTTCTGGATATGGCTGCACACTCTTTCCTTCAAGTCTCAATACAGGTGGGTCCCCAAATCTCTGTGAGTTCTACTCCAATGGATTCTTTAAGGTCTTGTGCAAAATCCCCGAATACTTCCTTGAATTTTCTGCCTAGTAATAGATTTGATTTTCTTTCCTAAAGCTGCCATGTATTTATTTTCTATATGATTCTCTAACAGTTCCATGCGACACGGCCTTTGGTTATCTGTCACATCCTTTCTATGTAACTTGTAAGGCTCTCATAGCCTGATTAACCCAAATTCTTCTCACACTGTCTTTCATATAGCAAACGGAGAGAACGTTCAAGTTAATCTACAGAGTGAACAGAATAAAAAAAAAAAGGAGTTAAATTTATCAGTGTTAATTAAACAAACTCTTAGGGGGCCTACCAACTAAGCACTTTTTGTACTTAATAACACTAGATTGGGATGTAGGAATCACTTTAGTTACAAATGCAGAGCGGCACAAACGTAATTGGTTCTCAAACCCAGAGTTAGGGTAGACCTTAGGGGTCATTTAATCCCTCTGTGCCGGTCTCATAGCTGCAAAAGTGTGTGGTCTGCAGCAGTTACCACCCATTTTATGTTTTATTTATTTATTATTTATCTTTGAGACCAGGATCCGTCTAGTACAGGCTGGCCTTGAACTCACTACGTAGCCAAAGATGACCTTGAATTCCTGATCCTCCTGCCTCAATTTTCCACGCACGAGTAGTCACCAGTTCCAGGTACATTATGCCGGGTTCACACACCCTTCGGGGTACACGGCATCAACGTCTGCACCACACACACAGTACACACGAGTTCCAGGCAGAGCTGAGGTCCAGGCTTTTCTACTGACCCTTGCTCCAGACATGAGATGGACTACATGGCCTAACTCTGTCCCATGCTGTGTCTCCTCCTACTAACTATGACAACTAAGTAGAAACACACACGAAAAGTTTCAACCCATTTTCCTTATAACTTAGAGACATTAAAACGATACGGTAGCTTTCCCATTAGAAAACTGTGAAGCCTGATCCTATTTGCCAGAAAACGTCTTTTTTTTTTTTTTTTTTTTTTTTTTTTTTTTTTTTTTTTTTTTACTTTTTTAATACATTTTCAAAGGAAAAGTCATTGCGTCCAACCACATTCAGCAAGTAGTTGTTGAGTCCCTTAGATGTGGGATATGGGAAGGTACAAATCTCGGCATTTTACTCTCCAAGGGGTCACAAGCTAGAAGCAGCAGATCTGTTAGTGATAGGAGCAATTCCTCCCCCACCTGCTTGGACTTGAACTAACCCCTGGGTTCCAACAATAGAAACTCCAGATTCGAAGCCATTCTTCCCCACCTGTTGGGAACTGGACTAACCCAAGGGCGTCCAACTACAGAAACTCCAGATTCTTAGTTCTGATGCCAGCTCCAACTCTTGAGCAAATCACTTTACTGCCGCAAGTCTCTTCTAAGAGGGACCTGGGGAAAGGAAGAATATAGTCCAGCCACTTCAGGTTCTCTTGCTGCTAGCTCTAAACTGTTGTTCTCGGAACTCAGTCTTGAAGTTACACTTCCAAAAATGACCACAAATGGAAGGGTGGCCCCTCTTATTTATCAGAAAATGGTAGAAAAACCAAGATGGAATCTGAATAAGATGATGCAAAGTTTATTCATTGTAATAATATACTTTATCAAGGTAGTCTCCTGGGGAGTATAAACACTACATTCAATTCTTCCTCCCATAATGCTGCAGACTTATCGAGACATGAGCTTGTTTCAAGTTTAAAGGATTAATTTAAGCAATACCTTTTACCTACTATTCTGTGGCATTACCAACTTTAACAAATCAGAGCTAGGGCCTCTGACAGAGAAATAAAGCTTTGGGTTTGTTTTAATTATCCCCATGTCATATTACTATGGACAGTCTTCACTACGAGTTTGGTGGACAGGTAGGAAAGAGGGACGGGGAAACACCGGCCACTGATGCTTTAACTGCTGATCTCACAGCAATAGTGTTTGCACTTTCATTTTCAACTACTGCCTATATTTTTAATTGTTTGCTCCCTTAGTAAATGCACTGTAGTCCCAAAGTCCCACATCCTTTTTCATGGTGGGCATCCTAAGACAGCTTGCTTAGAGGTCTGTCATCCTGCGCCATCAACAGCAGGAGGAGAAAACAACTGATCGCGAGAAAATGACAACAGTAAAGAGGAAATCGGAACTGCACCATATTGGTAGCTTGCCCACCAAGGACAATGAATTCCAAGCGTCCACGTGATCCTACCAAGAACTGGAAAGACAATGTATTCTTTCAGTATGTCAACAAACCTACGGTGCCCCCAATATATATATATGAGGTTTTTGTAGATTCTAGTATAGAAATTAATGAACAGGTAAAGTCCTCTGTTCTCTCCCCCATGGAACTTACATTCTTGTTGGGCAAGAGCCAACCTACAGATTGCCTCAACAAAATATTATTAGCAGTTAGGAGCTATGAAGAAAAAAGGACTATCGAGCAGTTGGGGGGGGGCAAGAACTAAGTAAGTAAAGTCATCAAGAGTATTTGTGGGGCCTTGCCATTGGAGGTGAGCCCCAACGATGAGAAAACTTTGCTCTATAGTCCTTGAAATGCGGGGTGGGATGCTAATGAGCCAAGTTGACACTTACGAAGGATTACAGCAGATAACATTCTGTATTATGAATGAAAAATTAAATGGCCTTTTATAACTTGAAGAAAACTCAAGCTAATCTTTAATATCTACTTAAGGGACCAATTGTTCAAGATCAACTTTTTTAAGATTCTTCTAATTACTCGAAAACTACTGAAGTTGACGCAATTACTAGAAGTCTTTCCAAGCTAGCAACCTCCTTCACTTGACACCATTCAAATTCTGAATGAGACTGGACCGGGCCCTGCAGCGAATCAGCGCTTCCCCTGCCTCATTAACGCAGCCAGGTGGATTCTAGTTACCCTCCCAGAAAACGCGAAGCCAGGCTAAGGAAGGTGGGGGAGCCCGCCGCCCTCAAAGTTAACAGTGGCAGGTTTAAAAAGCCAAAACCTCGCCGCCCTAAACAAGAAGTCCCCCCGCCCCTCCAGGCGTCATCACTCGCAGAAGGGCCGCTCTCCTGGGTCGGAGGCCCACGGCGAGTACGCGCGCGTGTGGAGCCCGCGTGAATCATCGGAGCGCGGTCCGCCCGGGCGATGATTCATTCACCGCTCCGGAGCTCGCGGCCACACGTCCCCGGCGTACTATGACGGCCGCACACGCAGCTTCCTTAATATTAAACAAATGTTTCAAAGTACAGACGCCTGCAGCGAGAAACGCCCGAGCCGGGCGAGGTGGCGGGGAGCGAGAGTCCCGGGGCGGGCAGGGGCGCGGTGGGCAGGGCTGGTCCCCGACCCGACCCCCGAGGCGCGCGGTGGCGCACAGGTGGGTCCCCGCCGCCCTCGCCGCCGCGTTCCCGCTCGCCCCTCTGCTCTCCGTGGCATCTTATATAATAGCCCGAGCCGATCCAAACGGAAGCGGGGCGCGCGCCGCCGGGCAGAGGTGCTCAAGCCCCGAGCCCCAGGGGCTTCCCACGCAGCTCCCACGAGACGGGGGAAAAGGCCCGAGCGCCTGCCCCACGCGTCCCCTCGCGAAGGTGCTCGGTTGTGGTCGGTCCCCTTCAGGAAGCCGCGAGCGTCACCAACTGCGTCAGCTTCTTCAAACACCGTGCCCTGTCTCTCTCCAGCCCCGGAGCCGCCACCGTGGGGCCAGGGCCGCGGGCCGCGCTGGCAGGCGCATCTCGGGGGAGGATAAAGTTCCCGGGGACCCTCCCGTCGCCCGCTCGGCCCAGCCGCGCCACCCACACCCGTGCCCTGGCGTGGGCAACTTGGGACCCCCGGCTGCGCGCGGCCCCAGCAGCCCGCTGAGCTCGCAAGGCTCCCGCGGGGAATCTAGCCCAGGGCCCAGCGGAAGAACGGCCGCGCTAGAAAGTTCCCAAAACCGGGAAGCCACCACCGGGGTCCCCGAGCATCGCTCTTACCTAGCTCTCGGGAGGCCACGTTCCGGGCGGGCCGCACGGGGCGCGTGGTGCACGAGCGCGCGCGCGTGGGGCGGTAGGTGAGCAGCCCGCGCGGGCGGGGGCGGAGCAGGGCCGGGTGGCGGGGCGCGAGCTGCGCGGGCGGGGGTCCGGGTGGCCCCGCGGCGGGAGGGTGGCGGGGGGGGGGGGGGGGGGGGGAGGGAGAGCACGACAGCAGCCGAGCCCGCGGTGACGGTGACGGTGGCGGCGGCGGAGGCGACGGCGATGGGCGCGGGGAGAGCGCGCCAAGGGGGCGGAGGAGTTGCCAGAGGGTTTGTTTACGCATTGCTGCCCGGCTCGGGGCACAGCCCGCACTCCCTGATTGGACACAAACTGGGGCACAGCCTCTCGCCGCCGCCCGCCAGGCCTTCTGGAGCAGCCGCGGCCGCCGCTGCGTAGCTCCCGGAGCGCCTGCTGGGCACAGCCCACCGCAGTGCCCGGGCCTGGATGGGGGACTGTCGGGGAGGCGGGCTGGGTGGGCGTGGAGCAAAGCGGGCGCCAGGAGCTTGGAGTAGCCCACCTGTAGTGGTGCGACCTTGGCAAGGAGAAACTTGAAACTTCTCTGGCTTGGAGGCTGCTTCTGCTCCAGCGGTTGATTAGATACCCCCACTCCAGTTCCCATAGGAAGCTTGCCCTTGAGTAGATAGAAAAACAGCTCAAAAATCAGTGTGCTCGTTGATCAAGTTGGTGCTTCTTATAGAAGCTGACCGTGGGCGCTCGCAGTTCTCTTCTGCCTCCTGCTTCCCTGGTTTTTAATCTCACATCTTGCACCTGACATTCAAAAGTTGCCCTCCCCGAAGTGACCTCCCCACCGGGGTGCTGAGCATCCTCTGAGGACTTCACATGGCCTCAGCTTCCTTCACGGCCAGAGCTCCCAACAGTTTCAGCCTCTTCTCTTCTATCCAACTGTCACCTCAGAACCTATGCCTAAATACCACGCCTTGAATGCTTTGGTAGATTTGCATTCCCTGGATCCTGTTCTGTTCCTGCCAGAGAGCACCCGGGTTCCCTCTACCTGAGCAGGTTTCCTAGACTCTGCTCCCCTTCTTCCTTCCACTATTTGTACTTAGTCTTCTGGACTCCCTGGCGACTGACGTCAATCTGACCTAGGCATCAGCCATGTACCTGTGCCGTGCACACCTCCCCTCCCATCCTGTAGATTTCTTAAGGAAAATGGCCAGGTTTCAACAGGGTTCCAGCAACTGGGAGAAATGAAACTGAAAATAATTCCGTGTTGTCTTCGTGTCTGCCATTCAGCCGGGTCCGGAGAATGTGGAGTCTCTGAAGACCTGAGAGCACACATCTCATCTTGTCAAGAGCAAACACTTTGAACCCCAAGTGTGTCCTCCATGTTTCCCGTCTCTGTATTCACTCTCCACATCTAAGTGCGTCTAAAGTCACACCAGCTCTGGGTGGAGAGTGACTGGGTTCTGCTGGAAGGTTCCTTACGGCAAGGCCCACGGTGGCCAGTGTGAATAGAGTAAAGAGATCATAAAGCAACAGACACAAGTTCAGTCACTTTACAGACGATTAGGGACACGAGGAGCCCTCCAGTTCTGATGAGGTGCGTGGATTCATCTCTGTCTGATCAAACACTACTTTTCATATGTCCTGGGATGGACCTTAGTCCTTCTTGACTGCTGGGATGACTGGATTTCTTTCTCTAGATATTCAGTATATAGTCCCATTGGGAGAAGAACTGAACTCTGGTGGGGTTTTATTTTTTTGTTTTTGTTTTTGTTTTTTGTCAAATAAATCAAATTAGTACAAACACATTGAAAGAACTGCAAATGCCACCAGGGGAGGGTGAGGCTACCCTGAGATTGGTAGCACCTAGAAGCTGCTTCTCCCCTAGGGCTCCAGAGCAGTGGAGCAAAAAATCACAGAGAGCAGCAGCTTCTCCTGGAATACCGAGCAGAGGGGCCTTCCTCCTACCCTTTCTTCTCAGCCTCCTCAGTCACCCTGTGGAGAAAGCAGAAACTCTTGCACATGTGATGAAGGCTCACACATGTTCGTCCGGTGTGAGGGATAGGAGAATGAAGCCCAGAGAACAGAGTGATGAGTGACAGGTGCCCCAGGCGTGGGTGCAGCACCTGGTCGCCTCTGGGACTCATCCTCCAGGTCAGTTTCTGCGATGTGACCAAACACACCACCACCCACCACCACCACCCACCACCACCCCACCACTCCGCGCGCACGCCCTGGCACTTTGTTCTCCCTCTATCTTTGTTTCATTCTCTTGTTAGGCTCCTCTACCATCATGACTTCCTTGGGCTTCCCTTTGCTCATCTCCGCTCACTTCTCTTTGTGTTTCCTTCCTGTCTCCTCCTAACTCTTCCTGTCTCATCATACTGTCCCTGTGTCAGCTGCAGGCTTTGGTGTGAAAGACATGTCCTGCTTCCCGTTAGGGCATTCAGATTATGCACCACCATGTTGTGGTCCTTCCAGACACAGGGCTAGCCTGTTTGTGTCTGTTATCTTGCTAATCTTCGCCACACACTCACTGGCCAAGCACCCCTGGATAAAATTTGGTGCCTTGCCTATTTATTGTCTGTCACAAAGGAGACTTTGTTTACGCAGGTCGCTGGCGACACTGGCCACAGTCCTCTTCCTGTTCCTGTCGGGGGTTCCCTCCTCACATCCTTATCCTTCATGTCTTCCTCTCATTATCAGAAACACCTTCCCAAGCCCCCAAATTCCAACAGTCCGGGACATCGTTTTAAACCTCCAAAGATTCACAATGCCTAATAGAGGAGACATCATTCCGGTTTTTGAAGGAATAGAATTGAAAAGCGGGAAATGGATCAAGGAGGAGAGTTTTTGGCGGAGCAGTAAAAAGTATGATGCAAAGGAACACCAACAAATTAGAGCATGTTTCAGAAATTTCTCTATCACAGTTCTCCATAACGGTGTATTCAGAACCTCAGGTCAAATCCTAAATACATGTATAGTTCATATTATTTGAGCCATAATGTTTTAAGGCCAGAAAGAAGAATGAACACTGTCTAGGCCAAAATGTTTTAAATCAGGAGAACTACAGCCTACAAGGTTTGGGTACCTGAATATCAAGGTGATGTGGCCATTGAAGTCTATCCACATTCAAATCCCTTCCTTGATAAATGTTGGGCTGTGAACTTACATGTGGTTAAGTTTCTTTCTCAACATAGTAGGGAAAACGACATCATCTACTTCAGAGGCTTTTGTGAAAATTAAACATTAGCTGTAAAACACTCTATAGTCAGTTTGGGCAGCAACAACAAAAGCAGCCATAGAGTAAGTAACTTAAACGTTTCCTTCTCGCAGTTCTAGAGGAGGAAGTCTGAGACCAGGGTTCTGTTGTGGCCAGAGCTCTGTGAGAAGATGTCTCCTTTTGGGAGTGCAAATTGTCAACTTCCTGTGTCTTGGCAGAAGAAAGAGACCGAGTGGGAGACCTATGTTGAGATTCTTTTCTTTTTTTGGTTTTTGAGTTTACTTTGTTTGCTTGATGTGTTGGTTGGTTGGTTGGTTGGTTGGTTGGTTGGTTGGTTGGTTCGTTGGTTTTTCAAGATAGGATTTCTCTGTGTAGCCCTTTCTGTTCTGCAACTCACGCTGTAGACCAGGCTGGCCTCGAACTCATAGAGATCTGCCTGCCTCTGCCTCCCGAGTGCTGGGATTCAAGGGGAGCGGCACCGCTGCCTAGCATACTTGGATCCTTTTCATGAGGGCACCCACCCCAGTCTTGCAAACCCCACCCTTACCACCTAAGCTCCTCCCAAAAGCGTCCCCTTTAGTACCGTCACACGGGATGAGGCTGTCAACAGGAAATTTGAGGATTCCCAGATATTCTGCATTGTGAGTATGGAGCACAGTGACTGGAAAGCAGCACTCAAAAGTATAAATGCGTATTATTATGCTTCCAGTGCCGTCAAGCAAGAGGATGCCAGGACCAGAATGAGCTTCAAGCCTTGAAAGCCCTAATTGAGGGTTTCTGATCCTGGGGAGTTCTAGTGTATAGAACCTGTTTGATGTCGTCTGTGAAAACACAGCACTCTGCTAGTTTGCTGTTTAAAGAAGGTCTCAGCCACACATGGTTGAACACACGCCTTTAATCCCAGCACTTGGAAGGTAAAGGAAAGTGAATCTCCATGAGTTCAAGGCCAGCCTGGTCTATATGATGGGTTCCAGGACAGCCAGTGCTGTATAATGAGACCTTGTCTCAAAAAATAAAAAAAGACAACGAAAGAGTCATATTTCTAGCTCCAATTCCTTCCGATATCCTTACCATCCTTGGCTACTCAGGCGTACTGTAAAATTTCAGCGGGAGATAGGGAACATAAAAATTAGCTATGGACATTTCATTATCAGAAATAGTTTCCAAATTCTGATATAGTAAGCTTAACTAACTTAAATTTCAGAAAACTGAAAGTCATTACATTAGAAGTGTTTGATTTATATAGTGCTCTTAGCCCATGTAGTATCGAGCCCACCTTGGTAGGAGGAGATTCACTGGGATTGTGCAAAAGCCTTCAGACTGTCCTGTCTATTACAGATTACACGCTTCCTTTCTTAGACCCTGGTCCTGCTGTTCAAAACTCCCCCCACCCCACAATCACTATGTTGCCTACTCTCAGGACATAAGCGTCTTGAGGCAATGAACCATTTGACCTTTCAGCTCAAGGACTAGCTCAGTATCAGAAGTAAGGCAGATGCCGCATGTTGTGGACCGCCGGGCACGGACAGTGGCACACACTCTGAACGAATCTCTTCCTCCCGACCCTTCAGAGAACATGCTCTCTCTGGGTGACTGTTGTGGCTAGATTGTCATCTGCTCCACTAATTTATCAGAAAATACGCAGCTTTGGAGGGTGGGATAAATGTGAAGTCTACAAGATAAAGGACATTTGAAGGAATTCGTTTTAGTGTTGTAAACTGAAGCAATATTTTAAAGTTGGGAAGGCATTTTGTTAGCCATTGGACTTTTGTAGCACCTTCAAACCACACAATACAAACTAAACCTTATCCAAAGTAAAGTAAAGTAAAGGCTACTTAACTATCACCATTATAAATTTTGCTTTAGACTGCTTTCATTAATATAGAAATTGCTCAGTTTTACATATGGCTATATCATCTTGTCAAAATCAGTTCTTAAAAAACAGTTTTTCTTAATCTTAAAAAGTCAGTAAATACTCCATTTTCTCTCTTCAAAACAAATTTATAATTCGATACTTAATCTCTAAAAGCTACCTTATAGTTTCTCAATTTCACTTACATGCCTGTTCTGGGAAGTTGGAAGGAAACAAAAGGCTTAGTTCTAAATAAACTACTCATTTCATTAAAAGGAAACTGAGACACAGAAGAAGATAGTGGCATGATAGCTCAGCGAATAAAAATGCTTTGCCATCAAGGATGAAGACTCAGTTCAATCCCTGGGACCCGTGTGGTGGAAAGAGAGAACTAACTCCCACAAATTTTCCTCTATTTTCCACGTGTAAGCAGTGGCATGTCTGTGTGTGCATGTGTGAAGACACGTACACACATGCACACATGCACGCACACACAGTAAAAATGTAAAGCAGTAGCAATAGTGGCAAAATGTTGCATTCTCAAAGCACACATTCACATTCCATGTGCTTATCAGGTACCTTTGGAACATATGTGGTGATAAACCACGTTGCCAAAACCCTTCCCCAGTTCCCCACCTCTGCCTGTCACTACCAGCCCATGGGGTCCTTTTGAATGGAAGTGGGCGACCTTGGACTCCTTCTCTCTGTGCCTCCACACCCTCTTCAGTTTGTCTCCCTTTGCTCTGAACTCAGCCATCATTCAGGACATCTTCACTTTACAGGTGTATTAGAACAATTTTGTTTTCTCCTAGCTGTGCTTCTTACAGTGACCCTAGCAGAACCATTTTAATGTAACCCAACTTTATGTATTAATGATAAAATACTACTATTTGACATATAAAATAATTTTCACTTCTTTCCCTTGGGGTATATTGTGCACTATGGTTATGAAATGGTCCCACTTGACTGTCATCTGTCATTTAATGATGCCAAAAAATAAGATGGAGTATTCTTTGTCTGCTATTCCACAAATTCTTCTTTGGCTTCAGATTTCTGCATTGTATATGACTTTCTGTGCCTTCCCTTTTCTCTTGCTCTCCGTGTGTGTGTGTGTGTGTGTGTGTGTGTGTGTGTTTCCCCCTGAGCGTCTGGTTGTTTATATTTGAACATCTGGCCTTTTTGATTAATAGCAAAATTTGACCTTGGCCTTCTAATAATGAGATTTTTATAGATCCTAGAACCATAAAACGTTAAAGCCGGAAGGACTTTTGTAGATAACAGAGGCTTACACATTCCTTTTATAGAGAGGAACCAAGACTCAGAGAAGCCACATTACAGAGGAATGCTACATGACCTATAGCAAGAGGAAGCCTGAGGCAATCCCAAGACATATCCTTCATTTCTTTCTTATGAGTTGGGTTAGGACACCTGAAAATACTAGTATGCAAAATTTATAAGTATCTTCTCCCAAAATTGATAAGTTCTCATATTATTGGTTTTTAAAAACATTTTTCCAAAGAGAAAGGAATTTCAAGAATGAAAAAAATCATGCACAGGCAGATAAGATTGATAAAGAACTGGGTCGTCTTGCTGACTGATCCTGTTTCTTTTCCAGTGGTGCTTGCTACAGTGTCTGCTGCACAGTACGATCTCAACATTGCTGATTCTGGTGATTGTGGGTTACGACAGGGTCTCATACTCCTGTGCTCTCGCTTCTTTCCCACTGCTATGTTCTTATAACCCCAGTTATTGCTGACTTTCAGGGCTTTCAGAAGGGTGCGTCTAGTTTGGGATTCTTTAAGAGGCATGGGGCAGGGATTTAGTAGCTGCCATCTGTGGTCACAATGGTGATGACTTAAAACAACTTCAAATGGAACTGTCTACACTTCCCCTCAGGTGCAGGCACAGATATATACTCTGAAACCTTTCTAGATTTGAGAAAGTCTGTTTCTAAACTGTGGCAGTTAGTGCAAAGAAGCAGTCTCTGGCCAAATAGTTTGGAAAATATCAAATAAAACGAAATCATGGTTTAGGGCTGATTTGCTTTGCTTCTGGAAGAATTCTCAGTTGTCTTTAAAATACTGATGTGAATCCTGCAGATTTGTTAGTGGAAGGACATAATTATATAGAATTATGTGAACATATTTGACCTCACATCATTATCTATTAGATGTGTTTCAAAGGATTGATGTCATATGGAACCAACTTTGGAAGTGTTATTCTTTGGGTTTCAATTAGACAAATCACATATACTCTGTTCTAAAACTAGCTGTTCCAAATGAGAAGATACTTGGCCCAAGGATTTTTCCTTCTTCTTTGCAATGAGACTGTGTCTCCTCTCTTCAGTTATCATTTCAGAGCTTAGATGCTATTATTTCTTGGTTTGGAATTTCTCCATCAGAGAAGTTGTAGGCTATTTCAGACTGGCCCACATGTGAGCTACCTAGTTCTCATAATCGCTTCAGCTAACCTGTTCTAGTCACGCAGTTTTCAGCGTGGGTGTGTGTGTGTGTGTGTGTGAACTCAATTAGCTACAACAATGACAACTAGCTCTCACTAGGGTGCACTGTGGACCACACATTGTGTTAATAGCCTTTCATGTAACACCCCACCTAATTATCATAACAATCTTTTAAGGAAGTATTAAGAGTATTTCTGCTTTACACACAGGGAAACTTGAAGAGAATGCGAGTGACTTTGCTCAAGAAGGCCCCACGTTTATGGGGAGGGGGATAAGTAGGATTGGCACCAGGACTGGAATTTGTTTAACTCCCATCTGTACTGCCTTTCGACCGTTGGTTTGTGTTTAAAGAAATACCTAAAAGCAGTGGCCTCCTGGTCCAGCCTTCAGTGACTGGCATGGCCCCTGGCATTAGGAGTGAGATTTAAGCAACTTGGCCAAACCATTCAGGCAGGAAATGATGGTCCCACATTTTGAAACTGTCTCTATCCTTCATTTTTTAACTTTTAAAATGTTTTAGTTTTTACTTTATTAAACCAGTATAAACCCTAATTTGTCTTAATTCCCGCACATAAGTGTTGTCTCACCTCCCCATCAAGGAAACTTCTCTTTGCAGCAGACAAAGCTGATTTCAGAAAACCACAAGCAATCGAATTGCAGAGTTGTGGAGCCCAGTCGCAAAGACTACATCTAAAAACAACTCCTGTGTCTAGGGAATCAGGGAACATTTCAGAAGAGGGGAAGAAAGACTGTAAGACCCAGAGGGTTGAGATGAAACAGAACTGGGGGTCCCTGTAAGCTCCTAGTCACCCTGGGTTCAGTTAAATTTAGGCATGGTTCTGGTGTTTCAGAAGGTAATTGGAGGCACCAGGAGCTCATTAGGAAAGTCTAACCCTAATGGAGCTTTTGTAGAAAAACTTGGCCACCATCCATGAGGGCCCTTGGATATGGAGTTGTGATTGCATCCAAGAGACAACAGCCCAGATCATAACAGGTCACCATCCATGAGGGCCCTTGGATATGGAGTTGTGATTGCATCCAAGAGACAACAGCCCAGATCATAACAGGTCACAGGGTGGTGAGCAGCAGGATGCTTCCTGGCCAACTTTCATAATTTCTCTCTTTGGTCTTGGTCCCTACAATTTTCAAGTCCAGCAGTTGCCCAGCATTCTTTATGTGGATTTTTTTTTCTAAACTTTATTACCCTGGGTTCAACTGTCATTGCTTAGATTCCCCTCCAAACACCATGGCTCTAAAGTGGAGTGGGGTTGGGTCTCCAACAGGAAAGTGTCTGGTTGAGTGGAGACAATGTGGCTCTAACCCTGTAGAGGACACTGCATGAATGTCTTGGGCAGGACTTCTGGCATATGAAAGGAATGTCTGTCCTAAATTTAATAAATACGGAGGGTACATGGAAAGAGGGAGTCGGGATGACTTGTATGGGGTTGAAAATGATGAACTCTGAAATCCTGTAGGACCCACAGGATGTGACTTTTGAAGCCTTTCAATCCCAATCTTAGGGATAATCCTAACCTAACTGAACGGAAAAAGGGATAGTCAGGAAAATGCAGTGCCCTACCTTGTTTCCAGGGAAAATACTTTGTAGTTTGTAGCCATCAATAAGATAGACAGAGGAGAATGAATAACTCCAGGGGAGAGGAGAAGATGCGTTCAGGGGCACTCAACACCACATGGAAGAGAAAATTTGGTGATAAAACTATGAACTCATTACAGAGGTAGGGGCTAAAGAAACAACTGCACAGATGATTCTGCATGAACATTTTGTGGACTATGAAGACGACATAGATGATCCTAGGAATATGAATTATGCATGGATGGAGGCAGAGGCTATGAAATAAGCAAAACAATGGACCACCTTTCCCTCAAGCAGACATGCCATCCATTTCCAACCTCCTCAACTTGTCATGACGGGAGGTGCCTTCTGGAGTGGAGATCTGTGCCCTGACTGTCATGGATAGAATCTTTGAGGTCCCAAGGACTTCAAATGAGTCAGGGTGGATAAGAAGCAGACAGCACAAAATTTTTATTAAACAGGTTGCCACTTGGATGATTATTTCCAAAATTGTGCACAGCACAAAGATATTAGACAAATATAGGAGTATGGGATCATAAATTTGAGGGATCTAAATTAGAAGGAGAAACGAATATGTTTTACACATTGTTCAAACCAAATTGTACCATTAATATTCTTTGAGAAATTAGGTTAAAGCCCAGCTATATCTTATTCCAGCCATAGCCTCTACTTCTAAGCCACTTTGCATTTGCCAGTTCTTTGTCCTGAGATATCGGGATGGGGCCTCAACTAATGTATAATCTGGCTGTCTGGGGTGATGCGTGTTTTCCAGATTTGGACACAAGGCTTTGCGTCAGTTTCCATGAGGAGTAGCCTTTTGGTGATTTTTGTTTTAGAGCCTTCAGCTTTATGGGGAAAATTCAATCTCCATTTTAGTCTATAAATATCAAATATTTACAAGCCAGACCAAAAAAAAAATGCGACAACAAAGCGAGTTTAAGATCCAGCCCTCTGGTTACAATAACTGTGTCTGGACAGAGCAAAATAAGCTCAGGACATTGGCTTCCTCTTATCTCAGAAAAGGACCCTGCAAATTCAGATCCTTGTCATAACTCTATGAAATGAAGGCAACCCAAGCCCAGTGAAAACATAATTCTCTTCTTTCTCAGTAACCGCCCCCCCCCAGAAGCTCACTATACAAATAGAGAATGGTGTATATAACCAGATACTTAATGGGAGCTGGCCCCAGATATCAAGAAAATGTGAATTCTAAATAGCAACGGTAGGTTCAAAGCAACTTCCTTTCCTATCCCATCACCTAAGGCACGGCAGCTAATTGTATTTACTTCAAAGCACTACATTGAACTTGCATGAGCGCAACAATAAAGATTATTGCAGATGTTGGAAGCCTCCTAAGAAGGCTGCTTCAACAATGACTACTGACCCTTACATTTTGCCTGTGTGCAAGTTCTCTTTAAGTACTTTATGCATGGTGGCTTGTTATTCCCAGGGAATGGACTAAGAGGGCAATACGATCATGTTGTATGTTTTACTCTGTTGGAAGCAGCCTTCCAGGTAGAGCTAAGCATGCCGATTGTTTACTAGGGAGTGGTCTGAGTATTCACAGTTGGGGAGGAAAGAGAAGATATTCTGTTTTATGGGACAGACGCGTGTATATCTGAAGCACATAGAACTGAAGCATACAGATGTTACAGGGCTTGAGTAAAGTTACACAAGTAAGTGGTGGACCTAAAATTAGAGCACAGGTGCACAGGCTCTTGAGCATCACCATGACACGGTTCGACCACGGTCTACTTAATACCCGTACTCCTGTAGTCACTGGATCCCCCATGCACTGATGCTTTAGAGGAAGGGAAATTACACTTGTCTCTGTATATTGCACACATGGTCAGCCTCTCTTCCCTATACTTAAAGGACAGCTGTGCAATTCCATTGATTTTCCTCTTGCAAACTGTTTCATCTACGTGGATGATGACAGTTATGTAAAGATCCACTCATGGGTGCATCGCATTGGTCATCCTTGGGACTACCTTTCAGATGTCACTTTCACTTGTGACTTGTACAACTGCTTGATTGTAGGATGGAGTCATTTGGTCTCATATATCAGCTCTCCTCAGTGACTTTTTCAGGACATGTGCCAACCCTTTATTAGAATAAATGATGTATCCCCTGGCGTGATATGTTTGGATATTCTACAGCCTCATTAGTTTTTCAAAGTGTAAGCTCCAAAAATAATACGTATGCTTATATATGTTATATAATCATTCAAAAAATGTGAAATAGTAGAAGCCTTGAAATACCTCAAATTTATTATTTCTGGAGCAGAATGCTGTCATCGTCTCCGACTACCCCATCAGAAGACTGTTTCTCTATCAATTTCTGCTAAATGGCACCGAAATCCACCCAAGTGGAACAAGAAAAAAATAGCTATTCAAGAATATTTCCACCCTATACATGTAACTAATCAGTAACTTATTCAGCTCCCCCTCTAACAAGCTATCTCTAGAACTGCCTACTACTTCCCACCAAACGGGCTTCCCTCTACCTCTCCTGTCTTCCCGTTAGGGATTTTCCACCAAAAATGAAATGATGTTTTAAGAAAAAAGTCTGTTATATCTTATTTCACCTGCTGCACAACCACCCATTGGTTTTCATTTGTACATAAGCTGAAAACGCAAACTCCTCCCCGTGAGTGACCTCTCTGTTTTGCACTCTTGGACCAGACTAACCTGGAAGCGTTCACTCTGCGTGGGCTGAGCTTTTTTTTCCTAGCACACTTCGTGCTTGCCCATATCTTCACAGTTCGGTTTCATATAAATGATGCACCCTCGGAGATGGGTCCCTGGCCACCTTCTCTAGAATATCCCATCCAATCTTCATCCTCATCCTGTTTTGTTCCCGCACAGGATTTAGTACCCATTGAAATGATCTTGCACATCTCCTGTCTATCTTGTGAAACAGCGTTCCTGAGAGCAAGGAGCAGGGATTCTCTGTACTGCTGAGTGCCGCAGCCCCCTCGTGCCAGTCAGTTATTTGGGGAAATAACTCTTGACAGATTTCTGTGTGCCCGTCTTTGAAAATTGTAAATTGATCACATTACACTTGGCCTGCCTTTAAGAAAACTTTTCATTTTTAAATAATTATAGTTACAAGAATAGTACACAGCTTGCTCACATAACCTTTCACCCAGCTTCCCCAAATGTTGAGAACTGATAAACAGGTTTTTTAAAAATACTGAAAATCATTGTCAATCCAACACTATTTATTATTGACTAGTTTATAACTCTTATTTTAAAAATTTTAGATTATAGAATGCAATTGTTTTAAGATTGTAGATTACAAACATTCTGTGTTTAACTCGTGTTTTTTTTTAATTTCTTCAAATCTGGATAAGTTCCTTACCTTTTGTTCCTTCATGATCTTGAATTTTCTATTAAAATTCCCCACAATCTGGATTACTCTGACATTTTCTCATGAATAAAAAAAAGAATAAAAATTTGGGGTAAGAATAGCATTGATGCGATGCTCCTTGGCCAGACTCTCACACTGAAAACTTTCTGTGTAGTCTGTTGTAGATACTAAGGAGAATACGTTGTGTATTTAAATGTCATTTTAACATACATATGCATTTGCACACACAACTGAATACATGTCCATCTACATCTCCCACTCTTGGGAGCCAGGCAGCTCTGGATTTTATTGCTTATTTTCTCTGTTCTTTCTCGTCAAGTTCCTGAGATGCTATTTGAATCCTGTGTTATCTTGGTATGTTGGTTGATTATATTTGAGTGCAAATGCACACACACACACACACACACACACACACACACACACACCAATGATGAAAACAATCCACAACACACTGCCTTAAGACAACAAACAACCAATTACTTCACAACTGTTAAAGTTGGCAGAAGTGGGTGGAATGATAGTTTTACCGGTTACACCTGGCCTCCTTCACATGTCTTAGAACTGACAGAATGTTGGCTGGTTTGGGGTGACCTTTGATAGACCAAGGAGCCCCTTGGTGCCACAAGCTTCTCTTTCTGTGGATAATCTAGGTAGGTTCTTCAGGTGAAGTCAGGTGGAAGGCACAAAGTCACTCCTCTGCATCCCACTGGACAAGGTAAATCACACGGTCAGACCAGGTTCAACCGGTAAGGAAACGACTCCATTTCTTTGGTGAACAGAAATGGAAAATCACATAGCAGGCAGGGATGAAGATTCAGGGACATTTATACATGCACTCATCCTAACCCATTGTTCTTTTCTTCCCCTAACCGTTTTAGTAAGGTACAACTCACAAGCCATACAATTCACTTATTTAAAGAGTATAGTTCATTGGTTCTAATTATAGTCCCAAGGTTGAACAAAGAATACCGCAGTCATTTCTAGAATATTATTGTCATCATATGAAGAAACCCTGTTCCCATTAGTCACTCCCATTTCTCTCCAAAACCTCACAGAACTCTTAGGGTCTAAGCTCCAACATACGGATTTTGGAGGAACGCATACATTTACACCATAGCACGTTTTTACTTGTTGAATAACATGTCACCGTTATTCTCCTCTACACTTTGACTGTAATGAAGGTTATTTTGAAGTAACACTCTCTGGTGCTATTGAGGGTATCTTAGAAAAATTATTTTTCAAGTATTGAATGTAATGCAAATGAATCATTTCTATCCCTCATTTCACATAGTTATTTCATCAGATGAGTATTCTTTTGAAATTATCTCCAGAGCAATGAGGGTCTTCTGATCTGTGTGGGTTATTTTTGGTAGAAGAGCTATTACAGTTGCTTGCAATTTCATAAAGAAAATTTCTTTATGGTTTCTCACTTTGAGCTTCTGTTAAGGAGAATGTGGGAAGAATCTCATATTTAAGGTTCACATAGTTTCGGTGGTTTGAATGTTATCTTATGTTCCCAAATGCCTTTGTATTTTTATTATAGCTTTATTATAGCAAGACACAGTTTCATAACCCAATTCTAAATTTAAGTTTGGTTTGGTTAATTATTTGCCCAAATAGCCACAGTAAAAATTCACTCACTTTCTTATTTTGTTTTGCTTTGTTTTAGGTTTTGAGACAGAATCTCATTGTGTACAGCAGCCTGACTTGACATCCTCCTGCCTCAGCATCCTAAGTGCTGAGTTTGCACGTGTCCACCACCATGTTGGGCTCATTTTCTTTTTTGAGAAGTAAGTTACTTCTTTGCTAACTGTGGAGACTCAGATTTTCCCTTCCTTTTGGATTTTATGGACAGGAACAATAACCAGTTTCCTCAGTCTGCTTAGGACTCCCATGGATGTGACACTGTATGCTCTGTATTCTGGAAAGCCCCTTTGTCTCAGATAAACCTAGACAATTGGCCCTTAGGAGTGTTCTAGAGAGAGAAGTACTCACTATGCGCCGGACATTGGAATTACGGTGGTGAGCAGAGCAGACGCTGGCACAGTCTTCATGTCACTCAGAGAAGTGACAAGACCATGTCAACAGCCCAGAGAAGTGAGCAACCAGGAATAGGCTGTGGTTTGACTGTGGTGATGGTTTTTGAGTGTGTTATATTCTCAGTGGCTACTGGTATCCCTCAGAGAGACAGTGATTTCTATTGGTTTTGTATTGTACCCAAGTTCAGATATGTTTTTTTTATTTTTATTGAGCTATATATTTTTCTCCTCTCTCCTCCCCTTCTACCCTTTCCCATGGTCCTCATGCTCCCAATTTACTCAGGAGATCTTGTCTTTTTCTACTTCCCATGTAGTTTAGATCCATCTATGTCTTGCTTAGGATCCTCTTTGTTGACTAGGTTCTCTGGGATTGTGAATTGTAGGCTGGTTTTCTTTGCTTTATGTCTAAAAGCCACTTATGAGTGAGTACACATGATACTTGTCTTTCTGGATCTGGGTTACCTCACTCAATATGATGTTTTCTAGATCCATCCATTTGCCCACAAATTTCAAGATGTCATTATTTTTTTTCTGCTGTCTAGTACTCCATTGTGTAAATGTACCACATTTTCCTTATCCATTTTTTGTTAAAGGGGCATTTAGGTTGTTTCCAGGTTCTGGCTATGACAAACAGTGCTCAAAAACCGGAAACAAAAAAGTCATTGTTTATCCACATTATGAAACATCATGAAACGTATGAAAAATGTATTAATTGACATAAGACAGCAGCATTGCTTCTGAAAAACTTGTTAAAATACTCACAATATAATATTTTAAAGATAATCTATACGTTAGTGTATTGAGCAGATATAGTATATAGTATATACTATGTATGAGTATATACTGGGGAAGAAGACACACAAGAAAGAGGGTGAGAATAAACAAATACAAAATTTAAAAAGATTTTAGAAGCTCTGAAATCTGTATGTATATAAGAAGACAGAGAATCTACTGTGAAGAGAAAAAAAAAACAAATCTTTCTGAGCCTTTGACAAATGGTGGTGACTCTAGTCAACTTTCTGACTCTAGGGAACTTGTTCCAATATCTTCTTCAGAAGAGACTACGTAGACATATAGGTCATCCTAACAACTGGAAAAAAAAAACCATTGTCAGCTAGCTTCCAAGAGTGGATAAAATGCTGTCCCAGCATCTAGTACATCAGTGGTAGCGGCAAAAGCCACAGGGCTCTGCTCTAAAGGCCATGGCGGGGATGGCCACAATGTGTTTGTGTAGCAGAGCTCGAGGCGCACACGAGAAGAAGCAGTACAGAATGAGGCCACTGCAGAACCTGCCACAGGAAGCAGGCTGGGAGGTAGAGGTTGTCCAGTGGGACTTTGGGGGGTGAACTCTATGCAATGTCTTTTGTGCTTGGTACCTGACTGGGCTGCGTAGCAGGCAGACTGCTGTAGTCAGAGAGAAAAAGAAGCTAAACAAAGAGGATTGTGCGAAACCTTAAATACAGCTGCCACCAAGAATGCAATTCTGGTAACTGCTGGCCTCTTCTGTGGTCTCAGCGTCTTGTGTTTGTGCCAATTCCAGTTACTCCTGTCAGCCTGTCTCCTCCGTCGACTGAACAGAGGGGCCTGGTGTATTCAGACTTTGACATCGTGTTCTATAGCATGGTCCCTCGCAGCGTTTATTCCAGCGTGTGCTGGACGCATAGTCGTTGGGTTCAGTGACAAGCCTGAGCTCTTATTGCAGTAAGGAAAGAAGGAACAGACTCAGACCCAGAGATCAGAATAGAGAATATCCCTAAGGAAGGATTTCCACACATTGTAGTTACTATGCATGGATCAGGACAACCTATAGGAATGTGGAATTGGGGATGATACAAATTATTTTTTATAAAAGCCAGTCTTTGATCCTCAAGGACATAAATACAATGCATTTTGTCTTGAGTGGTGACCAGGAATAGCTACAGAAGGCTAACTATGGGTGAACCATCACAAAACAGTGACCACGTGCTTACATCCAGAACTAGGGGGAGAGCAAAATAAGAAAAAGCAGCATTACTAGACCAGCTTTAAAAACACAAGCCCTAAACGGCTAGGTTGAAATGAATTCCTGTAGTTACTTAAGGAAAATCATACAAAAGGGAGTCTTAAGAGGCTGAAAATGCTTTTGGGAGCAACAAATGCCACCAGTTTTGCACATTAGATATTGAAAGGAAGTGCCTAATGATCCCGAGCACAGAGGAAGAAACTGTTGAAGGTCGGAGGAATCCAGGGGATGATGCAAGGACTCTATAGACGTCAGACACGGGGACACAGGGCATTTCTGGACCAGCTTCACATTGGGGTTAGGCTGAAGATAAGCTAGGACTTCAAATGGGATGTTGTTCTAATACGAAGCATCTCTGACTGAGACTTTCAATAAGTCACTTGAGCAGCAAGAACAATGATACTGAATTAATCATAAACTATTTGGGCAAATTGTCCTCTAAGGAGACCCTGGTGGATTTGTATGAGAAACTGTGGATTCTGACGTCAGCCTTTGATGATACCGCACTGGGGAGACAATCCCCGGGCTAAGATTGTCTGGGGGCAGAGTTTACTTAAGGGCAGGCGATTGTCTTTGAAACAGAAAGTTTATATAGCTAAAAGGATGCTGTTATCAATAACAAGGCAGAGGGCAATCTGACTCAACATTTGAATGGAGGATCTGGGAAGACTGAGTCTCTGTGTTTTCTCATAACACCAAGCTCCTCTATACAGTGCAACACAGCTGTTGTTCAGTCAAGCCCTGTGAGCCCACAAAAGCACGCCACAGAAAGCAGCACAGGCAACAGTTAGATAGTGCACATGGGCAAACATGGTCTGGTTTGAACTTTAAAGATAGGGAATGCATCTTACCCGGGGCCAGTAAGTCTGAGAAATAAACAGCTCCACAAGTTGAGCTGGCCTACCCAGTGGTTTTGGGTCCCTGTGACAAAAATTAAAATGTTTTGAAGAGTCCAACAAGAGTCTGTAGTTAATGTAAAATTCATTAAAACAATTCATTACACATTAATACAAATGAGCTATTTTAGTAACCATATTTTTAAAAGGTAGAATGCAAATAAACCAATGTGGGTATTTTTCTTGGATGATACACTAAAATACAATCATTATTAAAGCATTTATTTATTAAATGAGTGTGTTTGTGTGTGTGCATGCATGAACATTCAGTCATGTATGTGGAGCTGTTCCTTTCCTTATATCATGTGTGCCCTGGGGATTGAACGTAGGTTGCCAGGCTTGGCAGTAATCACCCTTACCTGCTGAGCCATCTCACTGGCCCAGTATTAGTTAGTTTTTTAGAAGTTAGTTGCACTGGGAATCTGAACCCATGTGAACTAGTCATGTGCTGTAAAAGCAAGTGATTTGTCTTGTGCTTTGATTGTATCCGCACTCCCTACTGTTAAGTGATGCGTGAGTGTAGTTGTGAAGGTGATTTCAGGTTTGACGTTCCATTCAGTAATGTGTGGTTTTGTTTTGTTTCGTTTGGGGGAAAGTTCTGAATGTAGCTCAGGCTGTCCTTGAGCTTGTGACCCACTTACCTCAGCCTACAGAATGTTGAGATTATTGGGGTACGCTGACGTGTCTGGCTTTTCAACTTTATTTCTTTGAAATGACAGGTTCACTTCATCATTGTTGGAGAAAATGTCTGCCAAGCCCTACACCCACATTTTGCCTGTCATTCCTTCATGTTTAAACTGGTACTCCATGAACAAGCCAACAATCGAGCCCACAGTTCAGCTACATGCTTTCATTTCCCAAGAAACCCTTAGATTCATAATGAAACAGCGGTGATGTGTGTGCAGTTCTCACTCATCACTTAGGCATTAAAAAGACGTGTTATCAATGGCTGAGACTCAATGAAATTAACAATCTTACTACTTCATCAAGGATACTCAGAGAAAATTGACTTTAAAAAATGCCGAGTGCGTGGTGTGAAGAATATAATGACAGCCAATGCCCAGGCCCCATCGGTTTGGCCCAATCTTTGATTTGGAACATAAGCACTAATCCTACTGAACAAAGCAAACGGCTTCTTTGTATTACAACGAAGATCATTTTTTTATCTTGCTGTCCTTCCAAGAGTGTCTCAAGCACCCCAAGGATTAGGGGCTACTCCTTAATAGCTACGTATATTGCTTAGACTGAACCCTGAACGCACTGCTTCACCCAAGACAACCAAGATAATACAGTCTCATCTGCCTAGCACAGAAATTAAATACAAAATCCTCCATAAAAACTTAAATATCTGCTTCTGTTAAAGCATGACTCTTCTGTAGCTGAAATACACTTTTTTTGCAAACAAGAAACATTAATTCAAGAAAAGTGTCTATAATTATTCAGGATTGAAGGAGCTACCTATAAGAGAAGAAGGAATAATTAGGATCTTCCTTTGGAAAGCTGGAGACTTGTTTGAAAGTCGTGATTTCACTGGATTGGTATTTATTGAGCATCTGTAGAGTGTGATGTGTTATGTAAGGAGGTGCAGATCTGGGTCCCTGCTCTGGCAAGAACTGGTGTGCAACTAGCAAGCTGGAATATGTGACTGTAATAAGAGGAATGAGAATTTAAGCACTAAATATAGACAAGGGAAACAATATCAGAATTTGCCACCAGGCAATATGAGAGGCAAAGTGGTGCAGACATTTAGGGCGCCGCTGTCTTCAGAGAATCCCACTAGTTAGAGCTCTACTCAAGACCTGCAGGCTTGACCCTGAGAATGTCCCACCACCTTGGACTCTACCAGGTACTACCGAGACCCAGACCACCAGCTCCATAGGAGCGTCCTATCAGCTGCTATGGCAGGATAGCCCTGTTGGCTAGTTTCTGTTAACACAAACTAGAGTCACCTGAGAATGAAAACCTCGGTTGAGAAATTGTCTCCATCATGTCGTGTTGGCCTGTATCCTGTCAGTGGGGCATTTTCCTCATTAATGATGGATATGGGAGGCCAAGCCCATCATGCCCTGTGCCACTCCTTGGGTGGATAGTCCCGAGTTGTATAGGAAAGGGGCTGAGCAAGGTACAGAAGCCACCCAGGAAGCAGCGTGTCTCAGGCTTCAGTTCCTGGTTTGAATTTCTGTCTCACCTTCCCTTGACGAGGCTCTGTAACTCATCAGTCAGACGAACCCATTCTTCCCCGAGTTGCTCTTGGTTGCTGTTTGATGAAAGCAATAGAAAGTCAAGGACTACAGCAGCTTAGGCGTTCTTTGCTTGCATTTGTTCCCACTAAGCTTTCCTTGATGCCCAACCTTTAGACGGTTTGTAGGGTTGTTTCCAAAGCTGCTTGGAGGAATACTTCCTTGATCTTTTAAAAGCCTAAATATTTTTCTCAAGATCTTTATGCCATATGGCAGGTGTGGGAAAGGAAGAAGGTCAGAGAAGGTGGGGATGGGCACGGGAATGAAGGTGGTTGTGGAAAGGATTGATGTTGGAGCAGGAGAGCCTTAGGGAGGTGGTGGGAATCCCAAAGGGCTGGGCTGGCTGTGAGGCCTGGTGGGAGGAAACCTGTGCCTTAGATAAAACTACCATGTATGGCACGAACACCGTCCTCCAGACTCCATGTGAAGAGAGCCCTGAGGAGGAATTTCTAGACATGGCCCAGAGGACTTTCTTGAACTGTTTGGGGCAAAGCAAATCAGTTAAGTCACTGACTATACCTTCCTTCACCTTCTGACTAGCTAGAAAGCTCTTCTTTCTTACTCCACATATGTCATGATGCCTAGCCCCTGTCTCCAGTCTCTTAGGTTTGTGGAAACTTGGTGAGATTTGAGGCTAGAGGGGAAAGTGCCTATGATCACTCCTGGGTACTTCTACTCCTAGGTACTCCTGCTCCTGGGTACTGGAGTACCTGCTCCTGGGTACTCCTGGTTCTGGGTACTAGAGTGCCTGCTCCTGCGTACTCCTGGGTAACCCTGAAGGTCTTTGGGAGGAAGGTGCAGAAGGCTATAGGGTCTAATGATTTTCAGGCCAAATGCAAAGGGGAAAAATAAACAAAATAAAGCCTGAAAGTACTTTCTCGTGTGGCATGCTTTGCCAAGGTCTAAATCAGGGAAGAACTTACAGTTTCTATCAGGGTTTGAGTTAAGCATTTGATGTATTTGTCAATAGGATGGTCAAATACGCAGCTGCCCTGGGTTTGTCATGGCTTGGAAACAGGACATTGCTGATGGAGAGAGAAGAAAAGTGATGAGGAGCAAGAGGAAGAACGCAAAACTCAGCTGAGACTGAAAAGCACAAGAGAGGTGGATTCCCAGTGTCTGGGTGACTATTTCTCCACCGTTTCTTCTTCCTTTCTTCCTCAGTGTGGCAGGTTATGGGAGTGTCCATCACTCCGGCTGTGGAGAGTGGAGGTCATCTCTCTCTCTCTCTCTCTCTCTCTCTCTCTCTCTCTCTCTCTCTGTGTGTGTGTGTGTGTGTGCGCGCGCGCTGACTCATTCACTAGCTCCAGTTGTAGATTGACCAATTCAGGGCACCACTTGGGGAACAAAAGGCGTTTTCCAAGAAACTAGGATTTGTAACTTTCCAAGATGTTGGGCAATGAGTAGGAATTCCAAAGCCTATTTGCTCAGGTGTCTCTAGCTCAGCAGTTCTCAACCTGTGGGTTGTGACCCCTTTGGGGGTTGAACAACCCTTTCATGGGATTTTCATATCAGACAGTTATATTATAATTTGTAACACTAGCAAATTTAATTTCAGTTTTGAAGTAGCAATGAAAATATTTTTATGGTTGGGGTCATCACAAGATGAGGAGCTGTATTAAAGGATTGCAGTATCAGGAAGGTTGAGAACCACTGCCCTAGCTGGACAAAAAAGGACAAAAAAGGAGTTTTTCCCGGGAAGAGTTGAGGTTCAAAAACAAGGGTTGTAGTCAGAGAAGTGGGATGTTTTCAAGTAAAATTAGTGGTATCAGAAAGAAATATAATTTTGCAACTGTAAAAAAATGACCCTTGAGCTGGAAAAGATATTTTAATATGTGATTAGGTAGAACCTTGAGAGGATTAAGATTCCTTAAGAATAAATGAAAGACAATAGAAATGGGAAAATATGCCTATAGAGTTGTTTGTTTATTTGTTTTGACTTCTCTGTGCAGCTTTTGAGCCTGTCCTGGAACTCACTTTGTAGACCAGGCTGACCTCAAACTCATAGAGATCTGCCTGCTTCTGCCTCCTGAGGGCTGGGATTAAAGGCTCGCACCACCACCGCCTGGCTAGTCTACAAACGTTTTATAGAATAATAAAGGGAAATGATCAATAAGTCTATGGAACTGTTCTCAACACCGTTATTGACTAAAATGCCCACTGAAAACAGAGTGACATGCTGATTCTTATCATTGAATTGGAAAAAATAGATTTAAAAAGTCATATGTTGGCTTAGAAATAGAGCATTGGGAGTTTTCACAGGATATAAGGGAGTGAGTTGCAAAGTAATTTGCTGTTGTCTAGTGAAGTCGGACACTGTAGAAAAGATTGTGCCATCTCTGGAAACAGCTTAACAGACAGAAGGGGGATAAAAAATTTCTCTTAATTTTCAAGATAAATTCTTAGTTAAAAAAACTCTAATTATCAATCAGGTGATTTTGACAAATTATAATTTTATCATAATCTATGTTATATAAGTATATAATATTATATTTTAAGAAATACATTCCACAATAATTTCCCAAAGCTCCTTTTAGAGCTAGGTTATATACTTTAAATGAATTGTTGTAAATGCATATCAGCCAGATGGAAAAGAAAAACCTAAAGTCCAATAAGAGTAAAATGCATAAATAAGATGACTCTCCATGGGAGGCTTTACCCTTTCTGAGGAGTGGAGGGGGTTGTGGGGGGGGAAGAAGGGGAGAAGTGGGAGGATAGGAGGGAGGGGGAACTGTAGTTGGTATGTAAAATGAACAAAAAATTTAAAATAAAAAGGGAAAAAATTAAGTTTTTTAAAATTATTTTATACCATATACTCATATAACATGTTATAATGAAATTATAATTTGTCAAAATCACCTGATTGATACATTAATTATTCTTTAAACTAAGGGTTTATCCTGAAAATTAGAGTTATGTTTCATTCCCCCTTGTGTCTGTTAGTTTGTTTCTGAAGATGGAACAATCTTTTCCACCTTTTGTGTGCTGTGGCATTGTGATGTTGTAGCTCCTCCTGTGAGGAACAGGAACGTATTTCTGTCTCTTAGATTCTGGATTGATTCTAGCTAGGTCGTTCTTGAGATGTAGTAGAAACGTCACCTTTCTGAGGCTTCTGTTCTCATCCTCTGAGAATCTGAGACCACCTTGTGATAATAGAAGATTATGTTAGTGAAGGCAAGCATCCATCTCATCAGAGCTGGTCCTTAGCCTCCACCCCTGCTGCATGTGGGTTAGCCCCAAAAGTACCAGGAAAAGATCTATCCAACCAAGATCTGAAACCATGACTTTATAATAAATCATAAGCAACTAAGCTTGGAGAGATTTGTTAAACAGAAATAGATTATGAACATGGTTCCACTGTTATTAAGAAATCCATATAGTAGACATAAAGGCAGCCTACTCAGAACAGTGTCCAGTGTCAGACCGGCCATGGAGAATCAGCACTGGACAGAGGCATTATGGTTCAGAATGACTAATAAGACCCACACTTGCCACATGGAATTAGAATAGGGTGTTGATTCTTTCAAGTGTCACCTGAGGTGCTTTCTATATGGTTCTTCCAAATGGAGGTGATTGCCACGCACTACGCCCCTATCTGTGCTCTATGTGTACAATACAGTTCGCGAGCTTCGGGCAAGGGGCTGGAGGTTGAAACACACAAACACACACAGAGACAGACAGACACACAGATGTCTAATCACTGGTAAGAAGCCCTTTATTCAATAGCGCCATGGAGGCTTATATACCCAACAGTCAAGTGGGCCAACAGGTGAAAACCTTATCCTCTGATCCTCAAGGCAAGGCACAGCTTTTAGTAACTCTAATGAGAAGGCTCTAGCAGGGAAGAGCAGCTGAAGGCCAGGACTCCAAATGGTCCCAGCAGGTGATGATTACCCATCACAAAGAAGGTCTAGCTACATGCAACTTTGAAATCATGTTTTTTATTAGAAAAAGTCCAAGACTGTGTTGTTTTATATATGTGGACATCATAAGCAATTTGCATAGCATTCACTGGCGTTTCTGGCTGAGATTATCCTCTGGTTCTTCTCCTACGCTCTAACACCTCCCACTTCCCTTTAGGATCTGGGCCAGAACTTTAGCAGAGATGGTAACAGAAGCTATAGCTACCTCTGGAACTAAAGGAAGACACTAAGAGTCCAAGACTGGACTGGTATGAACAGGACACACTGGAAGATGAGGAAAGTTTCCTCAGTTTGGAAAGTTAACAATTCCCAGAGATTAGATATGGGGATTTAAAAAAAAATTAAAGAGGGCCAGGCGGTGGGGGTGCATGCCTTTAATCCCAGCACTCGGGAGACAGAGGTAGGCGATCTCTGTGAGTTCAAGGCCTGCCTGGTCTATAAGAGCTAGTTTTAGGACAGCTAAGGCTGTTACACAGAGAAACCCTGTCTCAAAAAACAAAACAAAGAGGACAATACATCATGGAACAGAAAGGAGAATGGTCTGTGGTGGAATAGCTATGGGGCTAGCAGTCTGGGCCATGCTTTGACCCACTCAGACTATCCAGGAACACAGCTTCATGATCAGTGGAGGCCTCGTCCTTCATATTCCCTGATCCCAGTGCAGAGATGTCTGGCAAAGACCCATGAGCCACTGTGCTTTTAGCAAGAAGGACATTAGGGAGGAGCCCTACTGATTAGCAGGTTGAGTGAAAACAGGAATACAATATTAGTTATTTTTCTCATCGCTGTGGCAAAACATCAGATAAAGAAACATAAGGGAGGAAGTGTTTGCTGTGGCTCAGGCTTTGAGAGGATTTTGTGTGTCATGTGGGAGAAGGCATGGAAGCTGAAGCAATGAGGTACCTGGTAGTAGGAGCTTGTAGGTGCTTGTTACATGGTACCAACCAGGAAATGTAAAGAGATTGTTCCAGAACCAGGCAATCCCAATTACAACTCATAAGCTCCTCCTCTGAGCATCCCTTTTCCTCTGAGCAGGCTACTTTCTCCAGCTCGGCCTATTACTAAAGGTTCCACAACTCACCCATACAGCTCCAGACTTTGAAATCAAGTGTTCAAACAGATCAACCTTCAGAGCACATTTTACATTTGAGCCTTACTTAGCAAATGTATATAATGACTCCAGGGTTTGATAACCATGCATTTATGCAGCCCTGGCTCAGTAGGAAACTTCACTCGCTTTAGATATAAAGGAACATTTAATAAATGGTTGACTTTAGTGATATGGGTAACGCTTGTAAAAAAATGATAAGGAATGAGGAAGAATCATGGGGCAAAGATGGTAAGGACTCTATTGCCACTAGACTCGAAGGGACAAGGTGGGGAAAGGACTTCCTAGGACTTCAAAAGAAGGATGTGCTTGGGTGGCTCTGGCTGTGGAGCTTAACTTCCACAGACCTGAAGGTGTACACTGCCTTGACAGGGTCTAGCTGATGCCAGTGGGAAAAGGAGCTTTGGTAGGGCACATCTCTGCACACCAGCCCAGGGGGGCACTGAGGTGAGTGCAGAAGAACAGAAAGGGATCTGAGAAGCTAGCTGAAGATGCCAGCACAGGGTATATTTTAAGGATGAGCAATATGGTTTTATATCTTCTCCTAACATGTAGTCTTATCTGTGACCCACCTCCTACATGTCAGAGTAGAGGAAAGAGAGGAAATGCAAGGTATCAGGAATGGAGCCTCATATGGATGTTGTTGTTGTTATTATTATTACTATTATGATCATTATTCTTACAAACCCTTTACTATTAATTACTATATGAAAAGAAATGCATGTTCATTTAAAATGCAAATCACGGGCTGGAGAGATGGCTCAGAGGTTAAGAGCACTGACTGTTCTTCTAGAGGGCCTGAGTTCAATTCCCAGCAACCACATGGTGGCTCACAGCCATCTGTAATGAGATCTGGTGCCCGCTTCTGGTCAGCAAGCATACAGACAGACAGAACACGGTATACATAATAAATAAATAAATTAAAAAAAATGCAAGTCACCTATAAAATGTAGAAAAATACAAAGAGCAAAAAACCCACAACAATGGTCATTCGGTCACAATCATAATAACTAACACATTTTGGTGTATCTTCTAATATTTTTTCTTTTATGTGAATGTACAAAGGTGTAGTTGTGTATTTGTGCTATGTATCTGTATGTTTATTTTCTTAATTTTATTGTTTTAATTAATTAAGTTTGTGTGTGTGTGTGTGTTTGCACTGCACGCATGAGTGTCTGCGCTCACGAACTCACATGCTGAAGGCAAAGAAAGATGCCTTCTACTATTACGCCCCACTCTATACCCTTAAGACAGGGTCTGTCAGACAACTAGACACTCTGCTTTGGCTGTGCAGGCTGGACAGTGAACTCCTGGGATCCACTTGTGTCTGACCCTCAGTGTTGGCATTGCAGTGATGCACAGCCATGCTGAACTTTTGATGTGGATGCTGTAGATTTGAACTCAGGTTCTCATGCTGTACCATCATTGTTCTTACTCACCAAGCTGACTTTCCATCTCTAGAGAATAATTTTTTAAAAATTGAACAAGTTACTGTGCAACTTGTGCTTGTGGGCACGTGCCAAAACCCTTATGTTTGTCCTGTTTTATCTTCGTAGCCTTCAGAAAATTAAGTAACCATGGCTGTCACCTTCACTGTCAATGCTTGTGGAGAGGAGGAGCTGCTTGTTCATCCTGGCTGCACAGAACCAAAATAATCAACAGAAACTGTATTAGTTAAATCACGGCTTGGCCCATTAGCTCTAGCTTCTTATTGGCTAACTCTTACAGCTTAATTTAACCCATTTCTATTAATCTGTATATCACCTTGAGGTTGTAGTCTACCAGCAAAGTTTCAGCACGTTTGTCTCTGGTGGAAGATCCATGGCCTCCCCCGACTCCGCCCTTCTTTCTCCCAGCATTCAGGCAAGTCCTTCCTGCCTACCTAAGTTCTGCCCTATCAACAGGCCAAGGCAGTTTCTTTATTGATTAATGTTAATCACAGCACACAGAGGGGACTCTCAGATCTAATGCTGCTATCCAGGATAAATTTGACAAGTAGATGAATGTCTCTGTGACCAGATACCTGACCAAAAAAAAAAAAAAAAAAAAAAAAAAAGCAACGTAAGGGGAAAAGGGCTTATTTTAGCCTCTGGCTTTGAGAAACACAGTCCATCATGGAAGAGAAGGAACAAAACTGTTGAAAGTGACTTTGTGACACAGACCCAGAAGCAAAGAAGAGGGCAAATGCTAATGTCCAGTTGATCTTTTCTTCTCCCTTTTATTCAGTCAGGGACAAGAACCCATGAGATGGTAACACCGACATTCATGGAAGTTCGTCCTCCCTCAGTTGAGCCTCTCTGGAAACCCCTTCATGATCCATCAGAGATGTGTGTTCTAGGTGATTGGAAACACAGTTGGGTTGACGAGTTAGCCATCACATCCATGGCGGCATGAAGGGCACATATAAAACATTTATATGAGTAGAGAAATAACTCTGAGAGTTTCTTTCCACATACAAACTAATTATTAAGCAATTCACTTATTCAATATTCATTTTTAACTTTGTCAAAATTAAGGTATATAATATGAACAGTTTATACTTAGCTCTTTTCAGTTGCCATTGTGTCCTATTCCCTTCATCAAATACTGTGTGAAAAATACTACTATTCTAATCCAAAATCCTGAGAGAAACTGTCTGTTTAACACATATCCATATATAAGCTATGATGAACATCTTGATCATAAAATCCCATATATGTATTTGCATAATTTCCTAAGGGTTCATTCTTAGGAGATCAGTTACCTAGTGGGAAAGGATTAACAACATTGAAAATCCTGATAAATATCACCAGTTTACTCTCCAGGACAGTTGAAGGATGTACAATGTCTTGTATTATAAGTCAGGAAGATACTCTAGTGTCTTTAGTACAGGAAGGTACTCTTTAGGCTACCAGAAGAGAAACGTATACCCCAACACTGCCACAAAACTTTTGGTCTACAATTTTCCCTGCCTGAAAAATATGCTAGGGACAATGGTGGCACAAACATTGGAGGAGTAAGCAACCAATGTCTGACTTGATTTAAAGCCCACTTCACAAAATGTAACCCATATATGGTACTGCTTGGGTAACCAAGAGCCAGAAACTAGATAGCCCAGAGACCTAGAGTACAACCATATACTACTAGTCTAAAAAGCAAAAGGGAAACTAACAATGAAACAATTTCTAGTGATATCCTGGTTTACCATAGATCAGTGCCATACCCAGCCATCATCAGAGAAGCTGAACAAATACAGAGACCCAGAGCCAGACATTATGCTCAGAACAAGAGACTTTGGTACAGCAGCTCTAAATTGGATGCCTCTATCAAATCCCTCAGACCTCAGGAAGCAGGAATTGGGGAGACAGAGGGAATGGAGGACACCAGGAGACCAAGGCCCTCTCAACCAAGTGAGCAAAAAATCATATGAGCTCACAAAGTCTGAAGCAGCAAGCACAGGGCTAACACAGCTCACACCAGGTTCTCTGCATATATAGTATAGCTTTAAGTTTAGTACTTTTATATAACTCCTGAGTGTGTGAATGAGTGTGTCTCTGCTTCTCATGTCTTCTCTTGGGCCATTTTTCCTTTTGTTGATTTGCCTTGTCCAACTTTGATGTGACAGTTTTTGTTTTAGCTTATTATATTTTCTTTTGTTATGTTTTGTTGTTACCTCTTAGAAGTCTGTTCTTTTCTAATGACAGACAGAAAGGGAGTGGATCCAGATGGGATGGGTTGTGGGGGAAGAACTGGGAGACGTAGAGGGAGGGGAAACTGTAATCAGGATGTACTATATGAGAAAAGAATCTATTTTAAAAAAAAATTTAAAAAAAACATTTCTCTAAGGGGAAAAACATTTATGTCTTCTTCCTCTGAGGCAGGAAATGTGCCAACTGTTGTCATGTCTGATTTTAAAAATAAAATATTCAAATAATCAATCAATCAATCAATCATCAATAAAGAAAACAACTAATAACTAGTAGTTAGGATTTGGGGAAAGGAAACTTTCATTCACTTGGTGGGATTGCAAACTGGTGTGGCCACTATGGAAGTCAATGTGAAGAGTTATCAAAAGACCAAGAATTGACTAACCATATTACCTGATTATATCACTTCCTGACATGCCCCCGAAGGTCTGATATCCTACTACGGAGAAACTTACTCAGCCCTGCTCATTGGCTCTCTACTCACAAAAGCTAAGACACTAAAAGAGCCTAGTTGTCTTCCAGCTGATAATGGAGACTAAAAATGTGCTGAATATCTACAATGGATTTCTACCAGATGTAAAGAAAAACAAAATGGTGAATTTTTTAGGTAAATGGATAGAACCAGAAAACACTATGTTGAGGGAAATAATCCAAACCCAGAAAGACAAATGTCACATGTTCTCTCTTATTTGTGGATCATAGGAGCTGTGTATGTCAACTAGAATAAACACAGGATCCAGAAAAATGGATCCTGGGGGAAGGGAAAGAAGAGGGGGGGGGGGGGGGGGGGAGGCGGGTAAGAGGCAGATGCTTTGAGGTGGGGAAAACAGAGAAACAGGGAAGGTGGTGTGAAGACTGAGGAGGGTAACGCAGAGGGAGGGGGAAGAATGAGAAATAAATAACACTAAAGATGTTTCAAAAAGCCACAAGGAAATATTTTACTTCATAAGCTTATTTTAAATACGTATGCAATTAATTCAGTTTGGTAAATATTCATTTTTAAATAACACACATATATTATTAATATTATTTAATGGAGTTATGCCCCAGGGGTGATAATGCTCCCTTTCAAGAGTCATAGACTGGGATCTAACAAAATCCCAGTGCCCAGCATGGGAACTCTCCCTTTGAGGTCAGGGGATGTAAGAGACTCTCAAACTATATAGGTTATTGACATTGTCCTTGGCTGCCTCTCGGTACTTGAGAGTAAGACCCTATTGCTGAAGGCACCGTGAGCCTTGGGCACAGGCCTTGGAGGAAACAAGAATAAACTGAAGTCTCCTCCCTGAGGACTAGCTCTCATAGTATCTGATGGCGCTTTCCAAGCTGCCAAAGGAGAAGCAATCAATAATGTTATCCACCTGTCAAACCTATGAATCACAGATAGCAATTATCACCTCAAGGTGCTGTAGTAACCCCTATGTCCTGCGGTAACCAACAGCTTTCTAAGTGGACTTAAGGCTTACTTAATAGTAAGGAATTCATGTTTGGTACTATAAGTCTAGTCAGCTACTCATGTCTGGAGAGGTCACAGATCCTAGAAAAGCCCACTACTGCTGTTTCCCCCAAAGCAATATAGTTCCTTATCCTTATACCCACAGATAAGTGTAGCTCTCAACCCTCATCAGAGCGAGTAGATGGAAGCTATTACAGAATTCCACAGTTCGTCAAAGTGCAAAGGATACATGGCTATGGGATGTCACAGTCACTGGCCCCAACTGATAGATCTATAATGAAGTTCCTACACCTAAGGCTCAGGGGTATTACAGAAGAGGGGAGCTGAAAGATTTTAAGAGTCAGAGGCCAGGACAACTGCTATGAGATAGTGTCTTCTAGAAAGGACAGGAAGTTTCCACCTATAAAATCTCAAGATTTTGTTTGCTTAAACAAGACCAGCGCAATGTCTGTGCTGGCTGGTTTTATGTCAACTTGACACAAGTTAGAGGGATTTTAGATGGAAAATTTCTCATTTGGGAAAATGCTCCCACCAGGTTGTCCTGTGGGAAAGCGTGGGGTTCGTTTTTATGGTTAATGATTGATGAGGAAGGGTTCAGTTCCTGTGGAAGTACCACTCCTGGGGTGGCCCTGTGATGGTGTAAAAGAGCTGAGAAAGCCATGGGCAACAAGTCAGTAAGCAGCACTTCTCCATGGCTCTGTATCAGTTCCTGTGTCCAGCGTGTGTGTGTGTGTGTGTGTGTGTGTGTGTGTGTGGTGTGTGGGTGTGTGCATGGATCTGTAGTCACAGTTGATGGAGGTGGGTCTTGTAATAATAAAGAAACTGCCTCGGCCCTCATAGGACAGAAAATTAGGTAGGCGGAGTAGACAGAAGAGAATTCTGGGAAAAAGAA